>NC_080045.1:24673647-24705993 GCF_012489685.1 Lotus japonicus
GTGGACAACCCAGTCCGCTTAAGGATATGAGGCCCATAAGCTTGTGCAATGTTGCTTATAAGTCATCACCAAGGCGCTGGTAAATCAGTTCCGACCCCTTTGTCATGACTTGGTGAGCCCTTTGTAAGGTAGCTTTATACCTGGTAGAGGGACCAGGGACAACATTCTTCTGGCCCAGGAGGTAATGCATACACTCCATACACACAAGAGGGTGGTGGACTTGTTTCTTTTAAGATTGATCTTGAGAAGGCTTATGACAGAGTCAACTGGGACTTCCTCATGACCACTTTGCATGATTTTGGGTTCCCCCCAGTGGTGGTGGATCTCATCATGTGAGGAGTGAGAGGGTCTAATATTTCTGTTCTATATGGGTCCAAGTTACCATCATTTACGCCGCAGAGAGGCCTCTGCCAAGGTGATCCTCTATCTCCTTACCTGTTTGTGCTATGTATGGAACGCTTGGCAATTCAAATACAGAAACTGGTGGCTGAGGGAGCATGGCATCCTGTACGTATTACCAAGGATGGCATAGGTTATTTCCAATTTATTTTTTGCGGATGATGTTCTTCTGTTTTGTCAAGCTACAAAGGTGCAGATTCAATTGACCACAAAAACCCTTGCTGATTTTTGTGAGGCATCTGGCATGAAGGTTAACTTGGATAAATCTAGGATGTTTTGTTCTAAAAATGTGGATCATAGGAGACAGCAGAATTATCCTCAATATCCGGCAGTTCCACTATTTGAAAGGAAGAGTTTACCAAGGCGGTTTTTGCACCAATCATTGACAAGATAAAATTCTAGATTGGCTTCATGGAAAGGCAAGCTCTTAAATAAAGCGAGCAAACTTTGCTTGGCCAAATCTGTGTTATCTTCACTACCGGTCCATGCAATGCAATCCTTGTGGCTCCCTGATTCTGTTTGTGAGCATGTTGACAAGAGGGTTCGTAATTGGCATTTGGGCTAGGGGGAACAGCTTCGAGGTTGGAATTTGGTCTCATGGGATGATGTTACCCGTCCAAAGTCCAAAGGTGGTTTGGGTTTGCGCGCCGGGCACACTCGAATAATGAGGCACTTTTGGGGAACTTGGTGCACAACATGCTTCATGAGAAGGATAAATTGTGGGTAAGGGTGCTTGGTCAGCGGTATGTGACAAATGTGAAGGTATGAAAAACGGTAGAAAGGGGGGTTTGAATAACGTTTTCAGTACAAAACTACCACCTTGAAGATTTTAACAAATCTTTTCGAGAACTAAGTGCAAAAGATAGAGATAGAAAAGCACACAAGGATTTTATCCTGGTTCACTTGATAAATCACTCAAGCTACTCCAGTCCACCCGTTAAGGTGATTTCTTCCTTCTTAGAATGAAGGCAATCCACTAATCAGGTAAGAGTTACAACTGCACTTGAAACCTACAAGTGACTAACAATTACACTGACTTAGCTCACACTAAGATTCACTCTCTTAGTCTTCTCTAGGATCCGATCAACCTTGATCTCCTAAAGGAATCACCACTAAGATTCACTCTCTTAGTCTTCTTAAGGATACTGACCTACCCGGTCCCTTAAGGAAAATCAAACAACTGTTTGAGGTTGGTGTTTACAAGGGTTTGCTTCTGAATAAGCTGAGTGTAAACTAAAATAAATTACAAGATGAAAGAAAGCTTAGAATATTTTGAATGTCTTGCGCGTGTGTTGCTTCTTAGTTTTTTCTACTTTTTTTTATTCTAGCCGCTTCTTTCAATCTTCAGCCTCTATATATACTCCAAGGATTAGGGTTGAGCGTTGCATGGAAATGCTACCGTTGGAGGGCAGTTCTGGAAAAATCCAGCTTCTGCTGTGGCTGAGAACGTTAGGTAGGTCGTCAGGAAGGTACACTGCTTTTGTACTTGGATAGCGACTTGACCTTTTAACCTAGGAGACTTCTGATCAGAGGAATGCTTCGTATAGGAACTTGTGAAGCCGGTTGATCAGAGTCAGAGGGAAAGCACAGATCCTCTGACCATTGTATCTTCTGATTCTGAACTCAGAGGGAAGAACATGGCCTTCAGAGTTTCTTGCTTCTGGACTTCAGAGTTTCCACTATTCAGCTTCTGGATCTTCAGAGTCTTCTACACCATCAGAACATCTGAACCTTCAGTGTTTCTTGGTTGTCAGAACTTCTGGATCATCAGAGCTTCTAGCGACTGAGTCCTCATCAGAGTTTGTATAGCTTCAGATCTTCTGAAGCTTTTCCACTGTTCATACTGAACATGGTGAATGCGAAAGCGTTGCTTGGGTTACCCTTTATACACAGTGCTTCTGATTTGTGTGAAATTGAGTCAGGGTCAGAGCCTGTAAACAGCACACTCAGAAAAACACGTTAGAGTACCACAATTGTTCATATCAAAGGTTAACTTGTAATCATCAAAACATAGAGTTGTACTACTAGATCAAAAACTTGATCTTACAATCTCCCCCTTTTTGATGATGACAAAACTAAGATTTTTGATGAACAATTCTTAAACATTAAACTGAATTCACTCAGAGTTTAGAGATATAGAATAAGACTTATCCTGATGTGAATAGTTTATGTTGCTCATTCTGAATTCAAGTCACTGCTTGATTCTGAGCTTAGCTCCCCCTGAATCTAATACTTGATGAAAACGTTAGTAAAGTCTAGATTCTGAGCTAAATCATATAAGAGTTCAGAGTGAAAAGCTTATGACATAGATGAAAAACGAATAATCAGAGCGCATAAGTGATCAGAGTCATGGACAAGGTATCAGAGTCTTGGGTATCAGAGTCAACTTAGAATCACTTCAGAAGAAGTGAAATGTATTCCTTGTATTTGCCCAGTGACACATCTATGGTCATGAAGGTGGAACTCTTAAAATCTCCAAAAGAAAAATAAGTCACACTAACACATCTTACACATCAAAAACTGGGTTTACTCCCCCTTTTTGTCATAAGCAAAAAGCTCGGGGTGTGAAAAACTTAGCTTGAAGTACAAGGTACTCCCCCTTAGAGAAGGTCTAAGTTTAAAGAAAATGAAGACGATGTAAGAATCAGAGTGAGGCGATAATAAATAGAGGAGTTAATGCAAGGGATGAACGTTTACCACCGGTCAAGTGAGTAAATAGAAGGGTCAGTTACCAAGTACTTAACCTCGAGAAACTGTAAGAGCATTAACTTTCAGAGAGAAGGTGAAGCCTATAAAAACGTTGGAGAGAAAGGTAAGCTTCACATCTCGAATAATTTTCAGTAAGAAAAATGGCATCATACAGAATGGCATTAGAAGAGCTCAGAAGGAAGGCGTTTGAGGAAGATATGTTCCTCAATATTAGGCATCCCGATGGTACACAGACCATACAAGAGCTGACGAAGACACTGCTTGAAGAAGATCTTGGTCCAGAGATGGAGAAAGATCTGAAGGAGTTCCTCTGCTTCGTGGAAGAGATTCAGGAGCTTTGCCAGCGGGAGCTGAATCTGCTGGAAGAGAAGGAGACTGTGGAAAAGAGACTCAAGACGACAGAAGATAGTCTAGAAAAAGATGATCTGAGCATCAAACTTTGCAACATAGAGTATGCATTGGATCGTCTGGAGAAGGAAAGAGTGGAGCAGCGCCAAGAATGCAGAAGAATGAGGAAGGATCCTCCATTCTAGATATAGGGAATAATGTATGATGGAAACAGTTATGATGTAACCATAGAACAATTATGAATAAAACAGGTTTTGCAAACATATGTGACACAAATATATATAGATATATGCATATAGAATCACAAATGAACAAATTAAAGTAAGTAAATACGCAGAGTTGAAATAAAACAACGTTAAATAAAAAAGGAAAAGGAAGAAAAAGAAGAGATCCTAAAAACTAAGATTTGTCAGTACGGCGCAGAAGTTCCATCATCATGTGCTTCATCTCAATCAGCATGGATTCATGAGTGTCAAGACGTTGTTCCATGATGTCGAGTCTGGATGAGCTTGTCGGAGTAGAGCTGGAAGGAACGTTCTGAGCAGCTTGAGGTTCTGGAATGGAAGCAGAAGCAGCAGGAGTAAATGGAACTGGTGCAAGTCGCTCTGCCTCAGCTTCAGCTTCAAGACGTTCTGCCTCAAGTCTGGCTTGTTCAGCCTGAGCTGCTGCTTGACGGGCAGCTTCTTCTTCTTGTTCTTTCTGTCTCTTGGCTTCTTCAATGGCTTCAAGAAGCTTGGTTCTCTGTTCGAGTTCATGAAGAGCCACCCTCCTAGCAAACCTTTGCTTTGCAGCCTCAATGCTCTGACTTCCCTCTGCATGCAGGAGCTGCAGCATAACGGGAAACTGAGCCACCAGCCAAGTGCTCAAATCGTTCCACTCATCAGCCACATTTTCAGCATTCTCACTGAGGTCAGTCTGACCGTGCACATTGCGGAGCCTCAAGGAGGCTTCATGATTGAAAATATTGATGCACTCAGAGAGAGATGTGGGTTGAAGGTGAGTATAGGGAGTGATGGAGAGGTTGGGTGCAGGAGAGGCTGGGTGATTGCTGCTATGAGCTTCAGAGGCACCTTGTGGAGAACCAATGTTAATTATGGGAGCATTGGGTTCAGAGGTTCCACGGTGAGGGTCTGAAGTTTCAACCAGAGGGTGAGGTGATCTAACCGAGGATTGGTTAGATACTGATTGTTCAGGTTCAGGGTCTGGTTGAATTGGCTCTTGTTGGTCAGGGACAGGGTGAGCCTGTTGGACTAAGGGGTCTGCCTCTTGGATAGGATTGGCCAAGATAGGTTCATCTGGGTCAACTAGACGTTCAGGTCTAGGGCCAGGATATTGCCTAGGGCTTGGACAGGTAAGGTAATAATCTTCCAAGGCAGATACCTTCTCTTTCCTAACCTCCATGAATTTTCTAAGTGATTCAGAGGTATTGGAAGGGGGAGAGTCAAAGACATTGATGGGGAAGGATACAGGTGTGAAGGCTGATGAAGAGTCTGTATCCGTGGTTCTGACCGCAGGACGTGCTGATGCTCTGGGAGCAGAGTGATCAGACGTTCTGGGTTGTGGTGCTGTTGGTTCGGGTTCTGGTTGGTTGGGGATGATGGATTCAGAAGTTAATGGGTCGTATGGAATGGTAAGGAGAGAGGTTGGATCTTCTGACCTAGAGGGTTGGTTCTGAAGCAAGTTCCAGAGTGGTGCTTCAGTAGGAGAAGGTTGAAAGAATGAAGATCTTGGGGAATGTGGTGGAGTGGTGGTTTGTGCGGCTGGCTGGGATTCAGGAATAGGAGTGAGGGGATTTGAAGAGTGTTGGAGTAAGGCAGAAATTGGGAGTGCATCAAATAAATTCAAATCATCATCAGAGGTAAGTGCAGGCTTACTTGTATGTGCTGATGATCGAGTCACTCTGGCAGGAGCTTCAGTCCTTCTGACCTCTGCAGCAGCTGGTTCCACCCGAGTAGGCTTCACCACAATTCTGACTTTCTTCTGCTTCTTCTTTGGAGGACCATCCTCACTATCATCACCATCATCATCATCAGGCTTGCTCTTCGCCTTCTTAACCAGAGGGACATCAGATTCCTCTGAGGATTCGTCCAGAACCATCTTCCTCTTGGTTTTCTTCTTGGGAGGAGAAGGAAACTCTGGAGCTGGTGGAAGTCTGCTGACGAAATCATCAAAGTCAATCTCGAATCCTTGAGCCCTGAGGTCTTCAACATAGCATCTGATGGCTTCAGGATGATCTGCTTGAGTCCACAGAGGGTAGTCATTCAGAGGCATTCTTCTTCCTCTGATCTCAGAAGATGTGTCCTCATGAGCAGGAGCAATCTTCTTCTGGACCAAACCCATCTTCTTCAGAGAGTTGGCAGTGAAGACATCGCTGACGATTGTGCTCAGGTCCTCTGTGCAACCAGTCTCGATCAAATCTTGCACCAGGTTGCTTTCAATGAGAAAGTCTGAGAGCAGCCTCCCAAAAGGGATATATTTGATGGCTGACTTGATGGAGGAGGTGGTGCGAGACTTCCGGATGCATTCCTTCAAATAGGAGAACAGGAAGTAGGGAAGGCAGATCTTCTCCTTGTCTTGAATGAAGAACAGCATCGCCTTCTGATTGAAGTTGATGTAGTCTGGAGAACTGCCCTTTGGTCGTTGATTGATGCAGTGGAGCAAGATCTTGTGCCAGATTCTCAGTTTGGGGTGAAGATCCATCACTTTGTAGCTCGTCTTGCCCGGTTTGAAGGTGGTGTACAGGGCCTTGTTGACGATGTCCTTGGTTCTGGGTTTCAGCTTCGATTCCGTCAGTGAGAACCGATACCCATGAGCAGTTTCTGCACCTAGCAGATTCACGAAGGACTTCTCCGTGATGATGATCTTCCTACCCAGGATGTAAGAAACCACCTGAGTGTCATCACAATCAGCGTGCTTCCAGAATTCCTTTACTAGCTTCTCATACACCGGTCCTCGAAGTCGATTGAAGTAGTTTCCCCAACCTTGAGCTTGGACTTCAGGACGGAGATCAAACCCATTTGCAGCCAAGTTGTCGAGGTTGAATCTCCATTCTGCAAGGACTTGGAGTTCCTCAGGAGGAAATACACAGTGAACGGCACAGCCCCGTTCTGCAATAGGAACAACCTGCTCTTGAGCTTGAGCTTGTTCTTGTGCTGGGTTCTCAGAGCCCCGTTGACCCGTTGCCAAACCGACTACCATGTGAGGGAACTGAGGTGCTTCTGCAGTAGATCTTCTGGTTTGTCTCACCATCTTGAAGAGGTTGAAGGTTTGAGGTAGAAGATGAAGTTTGAAGGATGAAGAGAGATCGAGAGAGAATTCGAGAGAAAGGCGGTTTTGAAAAGCAGAGAGTGCGAGAGTGAAAACCGGAAGTGAGAGAGAACGTGTGTGTGTAGTGGGTTTTATCAAATAACCGTTGTTGATTCAAAAAGCACTTTAAGATCAACGGTTGAAAATTAAAGATAGATAGTAACAGTAAAATACACAATCACACACAGAAGATAAGCATATCTACACGCAATCACAACAGACTGTCACACGGGCACAAGGAACTATGCATCAGAAATTCTGAAGCACGTGTTGTTGTCTCAGCTTCAGAGTCAGTACCAGTGGGCACACACACTCTGATTGAGTTACCTTCTGGACTAGACATCTTCTGATCAAGAAGTATCATAGTCAGAGGTTCTGATCTATCTTCACTCTGGACAAAAGTCCATGTTTAGATTTTTCAGAATAAAATTAAATCTATCTTCGGCTAAGGGCTTTGTAAAGATATCTGCCCATTGATGGTCAGTATCAACAAACTTCAGAAGAAGTACGCCCTTCTGCACATAATCTCTAATGAAGTGATACTTTACCTCAATGTGCTTTGCCCTTGAATGCAAGATAGGATTCTTGCTCAACGAAATTGCAGCAGTGTTATCACAATAGATTGGGATATTGCTCTCAAGGATCTGATAGTCCTCCAGCTGATGTTTCATCCAGAGCATTTGAGTGCTGCATATTGCTGCTGAGATATATTCTGCCTCTGCAGTTGATAGAGCAATGGTTGATTGCCTCTTGCTTGCCCATGAGACTAGATTGCTTCCCAGAAATTGACAATTTCCAGAAGTACTTTTTCTCTCTGTTCTATCTCCAGCATAATCAGCATCACAATAACCTGAAAGCTTATACTCTGATGTTTTCTTATACATCAAGCCAAGGTTAGTGGTGCCTTTCAGATACCTTAGGATCCTCTTAACAGCAGTTAAGTGGGTTTCCCTTGGATCTGATTGGAAACGAGCACATAAATGAACACTAAATAATATGTCTGGCCTAGATGCAGTTAAGTACAGAAGTGAACCTATCATGCCACGATAGAGCTTCTGACATACTTTACCACTTATATCTTCTTTTTCCAGAATGCATGTTGGATGCATTGGAGTCTTGGCCACTGTAGATTCCAGCATATTGAACTTCTTCAGAAGTTCTTTAGTGTACTTGCTCTGATGGATATATGTTCCTTCTGGTGTTTGATTAACTTGTATTCCCAGAAAGTACTTTAATTCTCCCATCATACTCATCTCAAATTCAGCCTGCATCATCTCAGAAAATTCTTTGCATAGAGATTGATTAGCAGAACCAAATATAATATCATCAACATAAATTTGCACAATTAAGATATCATCTTTATAAGTCTTGCAAAAGAGAGTTGTATCTACTTTACCCCTTACAAACTCATTCTCCAGAAGGAATGAGCTAAGTCTCTCATACCATGCTCTGGGAGCTTGCTTCAGGCCGTAGAGTGATTTCTTCAATTTGAACACATGGTCTGGTTTCTTTTCATCTTCAAAACCTGGGGGTTGATGAACATAGACTTCCTCTGAGATATAACCATTTAGGAAGGCACTCTTTACGTCCATCTGATGTAGAACTATGTTGTGATTTACTGAGAAAGAAATCAATAGTCTGATTGCCTCCAGTCTTGCTACTGGAGCAAATGTTTCAGTGTAGTCTATTCCTTCCTGCTGGCTGTAGCCTTGAGCAACTAGCCTTGCCTTGTTTCTGACTACATCTCCTTTCTCATTTAGCTTGTTTCTGAATACCCATTTCGTTCCAATAACATGGACATTCTCAGGCTTCTTCACTAAGCTCCAAACATCGTTCTTGGAGAATTGATTCAATTCTTCTTCCATGGCCAGAATCCAATCCTTGTCCTGAAGAGCTTCATCTATGGACTTGGGTTCAATTAAGGACACCAATCCTTTCAGACTCAGCAAGGTCTCTTCAGAGGGTCTGAAGGCGGATCTGGTTCTGACTGGTTCATCTTTGTTGCCCAGAATCAATTCCTTAGGATGAGCTGCAGTGATTCTGCTCTTCTTCAGAGTTTGTGAGTTAGAGGGACCAGCTTCTTCCTCTGGTTCATCTTCCTCTGGCTCAACTTCCTCTGGAGCTTTGCCTTTGTCAGAAACATTAATGCTTAAATCTGCAAACTTTTCAACTAGCTTTGACTGGTCAGAGTCAAGCTTATCATCAAATCTAACATGAATAGATTCTTCAATAGTATTAGCATCAGTATTATAAAATCTAAAACCTTTAGATCTATCAGAATAACCAAGTAATAGACACTTAGAAGATTTAGCATCAAACTTATGCAATCTATCCTTAGTATTGAGAACATAACAAACACAGCCAAAAGGATGAAAATAAGAAATGTTGGGTTTTATGTTCTTCCACAATTCATAAGGAGTCTTATTCAGAATTGGTCTCACAGAGATTCTGTTCTGAATGTAACATGCTGTATTTACTGCCTCTGCCCAAAAGTGCTTAGCCATGCCAGTTTCTTGGAGCATGGTTCTAGCCATCTCCTGAAGAGTTCTGTTCTTCCTCTCAACAACACCATTTTGTTGAGGAGTTCTGGGACAAGAGAAATCATGTGCAATTCCATAGGAATCAAACAGACTCTCAAACTTGTCATTCTCAAACTCTCCACCATGGTCACTTCTGACACGCACAATTCTACAAGCCTTCTCGTTTTGCACTTGAGCAATGAAGGTAGAGAACACAGCATGAGACTCATCCTTGCGGGTTAGAAACTTTACCCATGTCCAGCGGCTATAGTCATCAACGATAACCATCCCATATCTCTTGCCACCTATAGACTCAGTTTTCACTGGTCCAAACAGGTCGATATGCAGAAGTTCTAACGGCCTTGAGGTTGAGACAACATTCTTTGCCTTGAAAGGGACTTTTGTGAATTTGCCTTTCTGACATGCTTCACAAAGAGCGTCTGAAGCGAACTTCAGATTGGGTAAGCCCCTGACAAGGTTTAGCTTGCTCAGCTGAGAAATCTTTCTCATACTGGCATGCCCTAACCGTCTATGCCATACCCACTGCTCTTCATTAACAGACAGAAGGCACTTCACATTCTGAGCCTCCAACTCAGATAATCTGATCTTATAAATGTTGTTCTTCCTCTTGCTGTTAAACAGAACAGAGCCATCGATCTGACTTACAGCCCGGCAGGACTTTTGATTGAATATAACATCATAACCCTTGTCAGCTAATTGACTTATAGACAATAAGTTATGTGTTAAGCCGTCTACCAATAAAACATTATCAATGCATGGACTACTATCTACACAAATAGTACCAGTACCAATAATTTTACCCTTTTCATTTCCTCCAAAGCCAACTTCGCCTCCAGGCTTAAGTTTCAGCTCTCGGAACATACGCTTTTCTCCCGTCATGTGACGCGAGCATCCACTGTCCAGATACCATGATTGGTGTTTCAGTGGAGCTATCAAGGATATCTGCAACATAGATAATCTTGTCCTTAGGTACCCACTTTCTGGGTCCTCTTTTGTTAGTTACCCCAAAGGTTCTGATCACCTTGGGTGTCTCAACATGATATTTTAAAGGAATATTTGCATGATATTTAGTCATAGAGAAAGATCCCTTTTTAAGAGGGTTTTTAGCAACTTCAGCAGGTACAGGATCAGGCAATATGGTACCAGAGGGAACAAAGCATTCATACAAGGATTTAGCTTTAGACACAGAAGGCTCATTTCTAATTGGTTTAGAATAGCCAATGCCATGCATTCCATTTCTGCTTACACCATAGATCATTGAAGCCATTAAGCTTCTATCTACGCTTTTAGCCAGGAATCTTTGAAAAGATTTTTCATACTTAGATTCATGCTTACTATCAGAGGCATCGCAGGCAATAACTTCTTCTAACTTTGCAATTTGATTCTTAAGCACAGAGTTAGAATTAACTAAAGCATGGTTATCATTTTTCAAATCAGATATGATTTTCTCATGTTCAGAAGGAGTTTTAGAAACAGCAGATAAGTTCTTTTTCAGCTTCTTATGCTTAGACAACAAGGAGTTATACTTATCCATGATATCAGACAAAGCATGTTTCAGTTCAGAGGTAGAGAAGGAAGCAAATACCTCATTTTCATCGTCAGAGTCTGGATCTCCTTCTGATTCTGAGTCAGAGTCAACAGCTTCCTTTGACTCTGTTCCTTTGTCTTTGACAATAGCCATGAGTCCTTGGACTTCACCATCAGAGTCAACATCCTCTGACTCTGATTCATCGAATGTCACCATCAGACTCTTCTTGGTCTTGAAGTGCTTCTTTGGCTTCTTGTCCTTCTTCAATTTTGGACAGTCACTTTTGTAGTGCCCTGATTCTTTGCACTCAAAGCAAGTGACTTCCTTGATTGATGACTTCTTCTGACCTGAGGATTCAGACTTTCCTCTTGCCTTTCCAGAGCCTTTGAACTTGCTCTGCCTGTGCTTCCAGATGCGGTTGAGTCTCTTGGAGATCAGAGTCAGCTCATCTTCATCAGAATCTTCTGATGCTTCTTCAGATTCTTCTTCTTCAGCTTGAAGAGCCTTTGACTTCTCAACCTTAGCCTTTTCAGATTTGGATTTCAAGGCTATGGACTTTTTCCTCAGATCTTGCATCTCTGAGCGCTTCAGCTCATGGCATTTCAAAATGCTGATGAGTTCTTCTAAACTCATATTCTCAACATCTCTCGTGAGCTCTATTGAAGTCACCAAAGGCATCCAACTTTCAGGAAGACACCTGATGACCCTTATGACGTGATCTTTTGTTGTGTAGCTCTTGTTGAGAGGACGTATGCCAGCTACAAGCAGTTGAAATCTGGAGAACATTTCTTCAATGGACTCATTTGGCTCCATGATGAAGGATTCATACTTTTGGATCAAAGACAATGCCTTTGATTCTTTGACTTTCTTGTTTCCTTCATGAGACATCTTCAGAGAATCAAAAATGCCTTTAGCAAACTCACGATCTGTAATCTTCTGGTACTCCTCATAGGAGATAGCACTTAGAAGAATTGCTCTTGCTTTATGATGTTGTGAGTACAGCTTCTTTTGATCTGCAGACATCTCTGACCTTGGGATCTTTTTGCCATCTGCATCAACTGGACGCTCATAGCCATCCACAATAATATCCCAGAGATCTGCATCGAAACCCAGAAAGAAACTTTCCAGTCTATCTTTCCAATATTCGAACCTTTGACCATCGAACATAGGAGGCTTTGCGTTGTAACCATCTCTTTGAGTTTCACTGGTGGTGGCAGCCATTGTTTTTCACACCGGCCCGGATCACTGAACACTGTTAGGTGTGGTAATCAGAACTTGCGCTCTGATACCAATTGAAGGTATGAAAAACGGTAGAAAGGGGGGGTTTGAATAACGTTTTCAGTACAAAACTACCACCTTGAAGATTTTAACAAATCTTTTCGAGAACTAAGTGCAAAAGATAGAGATAGAAAAGCACACAAGGATTTTATCCTGGTTCACTTGATAAATCACTCAAGCTACTCCAGTCCACCCGTTAAGGTGATTTCTTCCTTCTTAGAATGAAGGCAATCCACTAATCAGGTAAGAGTTACAACTGCACTTGAAACCTACAAGTGACTAACAATTACACTGACTTAGCTCACACTAAGATTCACTCTCTTAGTCTTCTCTAGGATCCGATCAACCTTGATCTCCTAAAGGAATCACCACTAAGATTCACTCTCTTAGTCTTCTTAAGGATACTGACCTACCCGGTCCCTTAAGGAAAATCAAACAACTGTTTGAGGTTGGTGTTTACAAGGGTTTGCTTCTGAATAAGCTGAGTGTAAACTAAAATAAATTACAAGATGAAAGAAAGCTTAGAATATTTTGAATGTCTTGCGCGTGTGTTGCTTCTTAGTTTTTTCTACTTTTTTTTATTCTAGCCGCTTCTTTCAATCTTCAGCCTCTATATATACTCCAAGGATTAGGGTTGAGCGTTGCATGGAAATGCTACCGTTGGAGGGCAGTTCTGGAAAATCCAGCTTCTGCTGTGGCTGAGAACGTTAGGTAGGTCGTCAGGAAGGTACACTGCTTTTGTACTTGGATAGCGACTTGACCTTTTAACCTAGGAGACTTCTGATCAGAGGAATGCTTCGTATAGGAACTTGTGAAGCCGGTTGATCAGAGTCAGAGGGAAAGCACAGATCCTCTGACCATTGTATCTTCTGATTCTGAACTCAGAGGGAAGAACATGGCCTTCAGAGTTTCTTGCTTCTGGACTTCAGAGTTTCCACTATTCAGCTTCTGGATCTTCAGAGTCTTCTACACCATCAGAACATCTGAACCTTCAGTGTTTCTTGGTTGTCAGAACTTCTGGATCATCAGAGCTTCTAGCGACTGAGTCCTCATCAGAGTTTGTATAGCTTCAGATCTTCTGAAGCTTTTCCACTGTTCATACTGAACATGGTGAATGCGAAAGCGTTGCTTGGGTTACCCTTTATACACAGTGCTTCTGATTTGTGTGAAATTGAGTCAGGGTCAGAGCCTGTAAACAGCACACTCAGAAAAACACGTTAGAGTACCACAATTGTTCATATCAAAAGGTTAACTTGTAATCATCAAAACATAGAGTTGTACTACTAGATCAAAACTTGATCTTACAAAATGATTCGGTGTTTTCGACGCAAGCGAGACGTGGGGACTCTTATGTGTGGCGTGGCATCCTTAGAGCGCGAGATGCTGTTAGAGATGGTTTCAGGCCACGAGTGGGAGCGGGAACATCATCTTTCTGGTACACAAATTGGCTAGGAACAGGTGTGATTGCACTAAGGCTACCATATGTGCACATCTCCGACACGACATTGACGGTGGCTGATTTGTGGCGACATGGAGTCTGGGATCTTAGTAGGCTATACACTCCATTACCTGAGGATATTAAAGCAGAGGTGCTGCAAGTTGGTATTCCAGCAGTACTAGTGCGAGAGGATCGAATTTTGTGGAAGGAATCTAATGATGGCAAATACTCTATGTTGACAGCTTATCAATGGCTTGCGGATGATGGTGCACCTGATTCACGTTTGTGGGATTTGGTTTGGAAGAGTCACGTGCCAGAGAAAGTTCGTTTCTTCACATGGCTGGTAGCTCGAGAAGCTCTCCCTACTAATCAATGTCGGCACCGATGTAACTTGGCTGCATCAGCAGCGTGTCCGCGGTGTGCTGGACCTGTTGAAGACCTCGATCATCTTCTTCGTCGCTGTCCAGGATCAGCCCAGGTTTGGCAGCGGTTCGCCTCACTTCTTCCGCGCATTCCAGCAGCTGCAACGCTTCGTCAATGGCTCTATACCAACCTCAGTGTGTCCCAACATGTTGTATTTTCTGCAGTAATTTGGAATGTGTGGAAGTGGCGCAATAGCTACGTGTTTGGCGATAGCCCTTGGCCTGAGAGTGTGGTTCTTCGCAAGATTCAACAGGATGTGATTGAATTCAGTCAGTGGGGAACGCTGGCTGGGAAAGACGCGTCGTCCACAGGTACGATAACTACTTTGTACACGGATGGCAGCTATATCCAGGACTGTTACCGGATGAGTGGTGGCGGTGTTGTACGCAACGGGATGGGTCGCTGGCTAAGTGGGTTTTCAGCGTCGTTTGGGTCCGGCGGAGCCTTTCATGCAGAGCTTAGAGCCTTGCAGGCAGTTCTCACGATGGCATGGGACATGGGAATTCGACAGGTAGAATGTTACATGGATTTTCAGGAAGCAGTAACGATCCTCAATTCCAACGATGATGTTGAAGACTACTGGCTCAATGAGGATTTGCTAGCTATTCGGCAAGTGTTGGCACGCGATTGGCAAGTATCCCTACAATATACACCTCGCGAGCGGAATTTGGTGGCAGATGCCCTGGCTAAGACCATAGTGAGGGATGGAGAGAGCTTGACAATCTAGCGTCTACCTCCATCTCATATTGTTCCCATCTTGTGTCAGGATGCCCTAGTTTAGTTTGTTTTATTTTCCCATGTAACCAAAAAAAATAATAATCAAATTAATATGGGGCTGTCTAAATGATTCATGAGAAAGTTTGGGTTATATAACTCATAATCCAATCACATTGGAGATAAATGAGTCGGAAATAAATTAATAAAAAAAATATAGAAATTTCAACACACTTATCTTCAATATGATTGGATGATGGATTATATAACTCAAACTTTCCTATGGGTCATTTAGACAACCCCAATTAACATTGCCACACCTCTTAATTAAGAAATTGGTTTGTAGTATTAAATTTGTTCAAATTTATCTTAACTTTCCAAAATTACTTCAACTTATTTTTCTTAATTTTTATTTATCATTAATGAATCACATTATAGAAAGAAAGAGAAACCTCAACTAAATGAGAGTATTATTGCCAAAAACAAAAAATTAATGCTCCTTGAAATTTCACCAATTTCAATTGGTTCTTATAAAAAGAATCAAACTACACCCATCATTTGATATTTTTTTTTATAAGTCAAATATATTAGGAAGCACTAAGTGTACTTCAAAACCATGGTATGTACATTGAAAATAGATAGCCAACAAGCTCTAAGTTACAAGACTTAAGAAATCTAATACATAGGTCAACTAACTCGAAGACATCAGAAAACAGTGGCTGAAATCAATGCTAGTGCCCACACGAATACACAGCCCTTATCTTAGCAGTAGCAAGGTAATAATCTCAACATCCATTGCAAGCAATCTGGATACCCGCTTCTAAACATGCAAGACAACATACATTGAGGCATAGCAGCACGTGAGAAAACAGAGCACCCAATACCTCAAAACCAGTTCCACTATCAGGAGCTAAAAGCAGAGCAAGGTAGGAGTGAAAATTCAGAGACTCTCATCATTTGGTATTTATAAAAAGGAACGGAGGGAATAACAACTTTTTAGTTTATTTTAAAAAAGATAAAAGCCACACAATTTTTTATTTTTATTGATAGGTGAATGTTAGTTGTTAGTAATGTTACTAAATTAGTTCTTTCACCGGGATTTGAACCCTAACCCTTTCACCCTTCAAATTAGTAAATTAGTTATTTTTATTGATAGGTGAATGTTAGTTGTTAGTAATGTTAGCAAATTAGTTCTTACCACTTGAGCTAACCATCAGGAACACAAAAACTACACGGTGGTACGAGTAGGTATAGACTTTTGTCAGGTTTTTTCATGATGGATTTAGGGATGTATTTATATCAAAAAATAACAATAAAGCATGACTGCTACATCTAATCATGAAAGATGAAGATTAAAGTAATATAAGGGTCATATGACCACTTAAAAATGTCATTTAACTTTTTTAAAAAGTCACATAATTTTATATATTTTAATCTTGATCATTAATGATTAGATTTAATAGTCGTGATTCATTTTTATGCTTTCATATAAAAACATCATTTTCATAAGATACGTAATATGGAACATTGTGATTTTTTAGTAAATTGTTTTTGTTTCTTGAATTTTACTTTTATTAAGGCAATAGATTTCAAATTTGGAACCTACAATGTCTTCTTCTTAACAGGGGATTTATTTTTTAAATAAATGCTCGTTGATTTTTTCCCTAAATTATGAACACATAATTTTACAGTTTAAGAGAAATTGGAATAGACTGTAAATTAAAAAAATTACGTGGAAAAGGAAAATATAATTTCAAACAAAAAGGGTCAAAAGTTCACAAAAAGAGTAAACTATAGTTGACCAAAAAACTATTGAAATTCACAATTGTAAATTTTGCATCACAGTTCTGAGAGCTTGAACACATTTTTTTCTGTGTTCATTGCCGATTAGTTTATTACTTCAGTAATTTTTTTCAACACACAAACTAATTGGCTTGGCATTTTATTTGCACCGGTCTTGATACATTTTATTCGCGTTGACCTCTACCCGCCTTCACACATCAATTACTCAGTGCCTTCAAGTATCTTACCATTCCAATTCAAAAAATAAAAACAATTATTGTGACTCATTATAAGTTAAGTATGTGTTTATAGTGATATTTAGTAAACAAACATTTTCCAAATTCGATTGGAAAAAGTTTATGAAATTAAAAATTTTGTGAATTAAGGGTTCTTTTGGGAAAACGTCTTGCCAAAGTGTTGTATGTGAAACTTAGAAATCTCGACACCCACGCGCCAAGGGTAAACCCAACAAGTGAATAAACCTTCGTGTCGAGATAAAAGCTCAAGCTAATCCAGTCCACCCGTGAAGGTGATTTCTTCCTTCTTCAAATGAAGGCAATTCACTAAAATCAATGAGTATTACAACTGCACTTTGCTACCTGCCAAGTGACTAACAATACACTGATTTTCTCACTAGTATCCTCTTAAGAAGCTGATCTACTGATCCTCTTAAGACTAGCTAATCACTGAATCAACCTTGATTCAGTCCTCTCAAGATCCGACCAACCTTGGTCTCTTAAGGAACTTTACAAAGTAATGTAAAAGGTTTTGGGTTTACAAGAAATGCTTCTGAAAAGCTAATAGTAAACTCAGATGTTTAAGAACAGTGAAGAAATAATGCTAAGAGATTGTTCGAATAAGTTGAATGTTTTCAGCAAAGTTTCTCAGCTTCTTTCTTCTATCTTCAGCCTTTAAATACTCCAAGGCAAATGATGTAGCCGTTGCTAGGGTTTTGTCCGTTGGAGTGGCAATCCTGTAATATCAGACTGCTAGGCTACAGGAGGTAGGTGGCGGACAAACTGAGACTTGTACTATCTGTACTATGACAGTGACCTGTCCTTTCACCCGTTGACTTGAGATCTGGAGAGCTTTATATAAACGTTGGTGGAGCTTCTGATCACAGTCAGATGGAAGCTTGGATCCTCTGACCTTGCAACTTCTGCTTCTGAGCAAGTTCCTCAGAGCTTCTGAACGTCAGAGCTAGAAAAGCTTGGGTCTTCAGATGCCAACTTCTTTCACGTCTTCAGAACTTGAGTCTTCTATTTCTGGACCGTTCCACTGGAACATCTGGTCTTCAGAACTTCTGACTCCGGTTCTTCAGAACTTCCTGAGAGCTTCTATCTTCAGAACTTTTGAAGGATTTGCCACTGTTCAGAATGAACATGGTAAGCTAAAGAGCTCTCTTTTTAGTAACCCTTGGTTCTTCTTCCTCTGATCGAATAGGCTTGGGTCAGATTCAGAGCCTGTTTGTCACAACTAAAAAAGACAAACGTTAGGGTACCACAATTGTTCATCATCACAAACCTTAATTGTAATCATCAAAATATAGAGATGCAACCACTGATCAAACCTTGATCTTACAATCTCCCCCTTTTTGATGATGACAAAACAAGTATTTTGATGAACAATTCTTAAATAATAAACTGAATACACAAGAGAGAAAAGATCAGAGATTAAACTTATCCTTGTGTAACGGTTTGCATTGCTCTTTCTGAATCTGGGATTGCACCTGATTCTGAGCTAGGGTCTCCCCCTGACTCCCCCTGAATCTATGACTTGATGAAATGATGAAGAGTCTAGATTCGGAGTCTAGTTATGTGATCAGAATATACGATTGAATGGATGTGTAAGATCACATAAGGACACAGAGTATTGTCCAGATATAAGGCGTCAGAAGCAAATAAGTTCAGAATATGAACAAAATGTATTCCTTATTTAAGACGCTTGGTAATATCTATGTGGTATAAGTATTTGATACTTATTCTCCTCTGCTGGTTTTGAAGGTATGAAAAACGGTAGAAAGGGGGGTTTGAATAACGTTTTCAGTACAAAACTACCACCTTAAAGATTTTAACAAATCTTTTCGAGAACTAAGTGCAAAAGATAGAGATAGAAAAGCACACAAGGATTTTATCCTGGTTCACTTGATAAATCACTCAAGCTACTCCAGTCCACCCGTTAAGGTGATTTCTTCCTTCTTAGAATGAAGGCAATCCACTAATCAGGTAAGAGTTACAACTGCACTTGAAACCTACAAGTGACTAACAATTACACTGACTTAGCTCACACTAAGATTCACTCTCTTAGTCTTCTCTAGGATCCGATCAACCTTGATCTCCTAAAGGAAAATCAAACAACTGTTTGAGGTTGGTGTTTACAAGGGTTTGCTTCTGAATAAGCTGAGTGTAAACTAAATAAATTACAGGATGAAAGAAAGCTTAGAATATTTTGAATATCTTGCGCGTGTGTTGCTTCTCGTATATTTTTCTTCGCCGCTTCTTTCAATCTTCAGCCTCTATATATACTCCAAGGATTAGGGTTGAGCGTTGCATGGGAAATGCTACCGTTGGAGGGCAGTTCTGGAAAATCCAGCTTCTGCTGTGGCTGAGAACGTTAGGTAGGTCGTCAGGAAGGTACACTTGCTTTTGTACTTGGATAGCGACTTGACCTTTTAACCTAGGAGACTTCTGATCAGGGGAATACTTCATATTGGAACTTGTGAAGCCGGTTGATCAGAGTCAGAGGGAAAGCACAGATCCTCTGACCATTGTATCTTCTGATTCTGAACTCAGAGGGAAGAACATGGCCTTCAGAGTTTCTTGCTTCTGGACTTCAGAGTTTCCACTATTCAGCTTCTGGATCTTCAGAGTCTTCTACACCATCAGAACATCTGAACCTTCAGTGTTTCTTGGCTATCAGAACTTCTGGATCTTCAGAGCTTCTAGCGACTGAGTCCTCATCAGAGTTTGTATAGCTTCAGATCTTCTGAAGCTTTTCCACTGTTCATACTGAACATGGTGAATGCGAAAGCGTTGCTTGGGTTACCCTTTATACACAGTGCTTCTGATTTGTGTGAGATTGAGTCAAGGTCAGAGCCTGTAAATAGCACACTCAGAAAAACACGTTAGAGTACCACAATTGTTCATATCAAAAGGTTAACTTGTAATCATCAAAACATAGAGTTGTACTACTAGATCAAAACTTGATCTTACAATCTCCCCCTTTTTGATGATGACAAAACTAAGATTTTTGATGAACAATTCTTAAACAATAAACTGAATTCACTCAGAGTTTAGAGATATAAAAAAAAAAAAACTTATCCTGATGTGAATAGTTTATCTTGCTCATTCTGAATTCAAGTCACTGCTTGATTCTGAGCTTAGCTCCCCCTGAATCTAATACTTGATGAAAACGTTAGTAAAGTCTAGATTCTGAGCTAAAACATATAAGAGTTCAGAGTGAAAAGCTTATGACATAGATGAAAAACGAATAATCAGAGCGCATAAGTGATCAGAGTCATAGACAGGGTATCAGAGTCTTGGGTATCAGAGTCAACTTAGAATCACTTCAGAAGAAGTGAAATGTATTCCTTGTATTTGCCCAGTGACACATCTATGGTCATGAAGGTGGAACTCTTAAAATCTCCAAAAGAAAAATAAGTCACACTAACACATCTTACACATCAAAAAACTGGGTGTACTCCCCCTTTTTGTCATAAGCAAAAAGCTTGAGGTGTGAAAAACTTAGCTTGAAGTACAAGGTACTCCCCCTTAGAGAAGGTCTAAGTTTAAAAGAAGATGAAAACGATGTAAGAAACAGAGGTAGGCGATAATAAATAGAAGAGTTAAAGCAAGGGATGAACGTTTACCACCGGTCAAGTGAGTAAATAGAAGGGTCAGTTACCAAGAACTTAACCTCGAGAAACTGTAAGAGCATTAACTTTCAGAGAGAAAGTGAAACCTATATAAAGCGTTGGAGAGAAAGGTAAGCTTCACATCTCGAATAATTTTCAGTAAGAAAAATGGCATCATACAGAATGGCATTAGAAGAGCTCAGAAGGAAGGCTTTTGAGGAAGATATGTTCCTCAATATTAGGCATCCCGATGGTACAAAGACCATACAAGAGCTGACGAAGACACTGCTGGAAGAAGATCTTGGTCCAGAGATGGAGAAAGATCTGAAGGAGTTCCTCTGCTTCGTGGAAGAGATTCAGGAGCTTTGCCGGCGGGAGCTGAATCTGCTGGAAGAGAAGGAGACTGTGGAAAAGAGACTTAAGACGACAGAAGATAGTCTAGAGAGAGATGAGCTGAGCATCAAACTCGGCAACATAGAGTATACACTGGATCGTCTGGAGAAGGAAAGAGTGGAGCAGCGCCAAGAATGCAGAAGAATGAGGAAGGATCCTCCGTTCTAGATATAGGGAATAATGTATGATGAAAAGAATTATGATGTAAACATAGAACAATTATGAATAAAACAGGTTTTGCAAACATATGAGACACAAATATATATAGATATATGCATATAGAATCACAAACGAACAAATGAAAATAAGTAATTAAAAAGAATAAACAGAGTTTAACAAAAAGGAAAACAAAGTAAACGAAAGAAGAAAAAGAAGAGATCCTAAGACTAAGGTTTGTCAGTGCGTCGCAGAAGTTCCATCATCATTTGCTTCATCTCAATCAGCATGGATTCATGAGTGTCAAGACGTTGTTCCATGAGGTCGAGTCTGGATGAGCTTGTCTGAGTAGAGCTGGAAGGAACGTTCTGAGCAGCTTGAGGTTCTGGAATGGAAGCAGAAGCAGCAGGAGTAAACATAACTGGTGCAAGTCGCTCTGCCTCAGCCTCAGCTTCAAGACGCTCTGCCTCAAGTCTTGCTTGTACAGCCTGAGCTGCTGCTTGACGTGCAGCTTCTTCGTCTTGTTCTTTCTTTCTCTTGGCTTCTTCAATGGCTTCAAGAAGCTTGTTTCTCTGTTCTAGTTCGTGAAGAGCCACCCTCCTAGCAAACCTTTGCTTTGCAGCCTCAATGCTCTGACTGCCCTCTGCATGCAGGAGCTGCAGCATAACGGGAAACTGAGCCACTAGCCAAGTGCTCAAATTGTTCCACTCATCAGCCACATTGTCAGCATTCTCACTGAGATCAGTCTGACCGTGCACATTGCGGAGCCTCAAGGAGGCTTCATGATTGAAAATATTGATGCACTCAGAGAGAGATGTGGGTTGAAGGTGAGTATAGGGAATGATGGAGAGGTTGGGTGCAGGAGAGGCTGGGTGATTGCTGCTATGAGCTTCAGAGGCACCTTGTGGAGAACCAATGTTAATTATGGGAGCATTGGGTTCAGAGGTTCCACGGTGAGGGTCTGAAATTTCAACCAGAGGGTGAGGTGATCTAACCGAGGATTGGTTAGACACTGATTGTTCAGGTTCAGGGTCTGGTTGAATTGGCTCTTGTTGGTCAGGGACAGGGTGAGCTTGTTGGACTAAGGGGTCTGCCTCTTGGATAGGATTGGCCAAGATAGGTTCATCTGGGTCAACTAGACGTTCAGGTCTAGGCCCAGGATATTGCCTAGGGCTTGGACATGTAAGGTAATATTCTTCCAAGGCAGATACCTTCTCTTTCCTAACCTCCATGAATTTTCTAATTGATTCAGAGGTGTTGGAGGGAGGAGAGTCAATCACATTGATGGGGAAGGATACAGGTGTGAAGGCTGATGAAGAGTCTGTATCCGTGGGTCTGACAGCAGGACGTGCTGATGCTTTGGGAGCAGAGTGATCAGACGTTCTGGGTTGTGGTTCTGTTTGGTTGGGCTCGGTTTGGTCATGGATGATGGGTTCAGAAGGTAATGGGTCGTATGGAATGGTAAGGAGAGAGGTTGGATCTTCTGACCTAGAGGGTTGGTTCTGAAGCAAATTCCAGAGAGGTGCTTCAGTAGGAGAAGGTTGAAAGAAGGAAGATCTTGGGGAATGTGGTGGAGAGGTGGTTTGTGCGGCTGGTTGGGTTTCAGGAATAGGAGTGAGGGGATTTGAAGAGTGTTGGAGTAAGGCAGAAATCGGGAGTGCATCAAATAAATTCAAATCATCATCAGAGGTAAGTGCAGGCTTACTTGTATGTGCTGATGATCGAGTCACTCTGGCAGGAGCTTCAGTCCTTCTGACCTCTGCAGCAGCTGGTTCCACCCGAGTAGGCTTCACCACAATTCTGACTTTCTTCTGCTTCTTCTTTGGAGGACCATCCTCACTATCATCACCATCATCATCAGCAGGCTTGCTCTTCGGTTTCTTGACCAGAGGGACATCAGATTCCTCTGAGGAATCTTCCAGAACCATCTTCCTCTTGGTTTTCTTCTTTGGAGGAGAAGAATACTCTGGAGCTGGTGGAAGTCTGCTGACAAAATCATCAAGGTCAATCTCGAATCCTTGAGCCCTGAGGTCTTCAACATAGCATCTGATGGCTTCAGGATGGTCTGCTTGAGTCCACAGAGGGTAGTTATTCAGAGGCATTCTTCTTCCTCTGATCTCAGAAGATGTGTCTTCATGAGCAGGAGCAATCTTCTTCTGGATTAAGCCCATCTTCTTCAAAGAGTTGGCAGTGAAGACGTCACTGACAATTGTGCTCAAGTCCTCTGTGCAACCAGCATTGATCAAATCTTGCACCAAGTTGCTTTCAATGAGAAAGTCTGAGAGCAGCCTCCCAAAAGGGATATATTTGATTGCAGACTTGATGGAGGCTGTGGTGCGAGACTTCCGGATGCATTCCTTCAAATAGGAGAACAGGAAGTAGGGAAGGCAGATCTTCTCCTTGTCTTGAATGAAGAACAGCATCGCCTTCTGGTTGAAGTTGATGTAGTCTGGAGAACTGCCCTTTGGTCGTTGATTGATGCAGTTGAGCAGGATCTTGTGCCAGATCCTGAGTTTGGGGTGAAGGTCCATCACTCTGTAGCTCGTCTTGCCCGGTTTGAAGGTGGTGTACAGGGCCTTGTTGACTATGTCCTTGGTTCTGGGTTTCAGCTTCGATTCCGTCAGTGAGAACCGATACCCATGAGCAGTTTCTGCACCTAGCAGATTCACGAATGACTTCTCCGTGATGATGATCTTCCTACCCAGTATGTAAGAGACCACCTGAGTGTCATCACAGTCGGCGTGCTTCCAGAATTCCTTTACCAGCTTCTCATACACCGGTCCTCGAAGTCGATTGAAGTAGTTTCCCCAACCTTGAGCTTGGACTTCAGGACGAAGATCAAACCCATTTGCAGCCAAGTTGTCGAGGTTGAATCTCCATTCTGCAAGGACTTGGAGTTCCTCAGGAGGAAATACACAGTGAACGGCACAGCCCCGTTCTGCAATAGGAACAACCTGCTCTGGAGCATGAACTGGTTCTTGTGCCGGGTTCTCAGAGCCCTGTTGACCCGTTGCCAAACCGACTACCATATGAGGGAACTGAGGTGCATCTGCAGTAGATCTTCTGGTTTGTCTCACCATTTTGAAGAGGTTGAAGGTTTGAGGTAGAAGATGAAGTTTGAAGGATGAGGAGAGATCGAGAGAGAAATCACGAAGGAGGCGGTTTTGAAAAACAGAGAGTGCGAGAGTGAAAACCGGAAGTGAGAGAGAACGTGTGTGTATAGTGGGTTTTATCAAATAACCGTTGTTGATTCAAAAAGCACTTTAAGATCAACGGTTGAAAATTAAAGATAGATAGTAACAGTAAAATACACAATCACACACAGGAGATAAGCATATCTACACGCAATCATAACAGACTGTCACACGGGCACAAGGAACTATGCATCAGAAATTCTGACGCACGTGTTGTTGTCTCAGCTTCAGAGTCAGTACCAGTGGGCACACACACTCTGATTGAGTTACCTTCTGGACTAGACATCTTCTGATCAAGAAGTATCATAGTCAGAGGTTCTGATCCATCTTCACTCTGGACAAAAGTCCATGCTTAGATTTTTCAGAATAAAATTAAATCTATCTTCAGCTAAGGGCTTTGTAAAGATATCTGCCCATTGATGGTCAGTATCAACAAACTTCAGAAGAAGTACGCCCTTCTGTACATAATCTCTAATAAAATGATACTTTACCTCAATGTGCTTTGCCCTTGAATGCAAGATAGGATTCTTACTCAATGAAATTGTAGCAGTGTTATCACAATAGATTGGGATATTGCTCTCAAGGATCTGATAATCCTCCAGCTGATGTTTCATCCAGAGCATCTGAGTGCTGCATATTGCTGCTGAGATATATTCTGCCTCTGCAGTTGATAGTGCAATGGTTGATTGCCTCTTGCTTGCCCATGAGACTAGATTGCTTCCCAGAAATTGACAATTTCCAGAAGTACTTTTTCTCTCTGTTCTATCTCCAGCATAATCAGCATCACAATAACCTGAAAGCTTATACTCTGATGTTTTCTTATACATCAAGCCAAGGTTAGTGGTGCCTTTCAGATACCTTAGGATCCTCTTAACGGCAGTTAAGTGGGTTTCCCTTGGATCTGATTGGAAACGAGCACATAAATGAACACTAAATAATATGTCTGGCCTAGATGCAGTTAAGTATAGAAGTGAACCTATCATGCCACGATAGAGCTTCTGACATACTTTACCACTTATATCTTCTTTTTCCAGAATGCATGTTGGATGCATTGGAGTCTTGGCCACTGTAGATTCCAGCATATTGAACTTCTTCAGAAGTTCTTTAGTGTACTTGCTCTGATGGATATATGTTCCTTCTGGTGTTTAATCAACTTGTATTCCCAGAAAGTACTTTAATTCTCCCATCATACTCATCTCAAATTCAGCCTGCATCATCTCAGAAAATTCTTTGCATAGAGATTGATTAGCAGAACCAAATATAATATCATCAACATAAATTTGCACAATTAAGATATCATCCTTATAAGTCTTGCAAAAGAGAGTTGTATCTACTTTACCCCTTACAAACTCATTCTCCAGAAGGAATGAGCTAAGTCTCTCATACCATGCTCTGGGAGCTTGCTTCAGACCGTAGAATGATTTCTTCAATTTGAACACATGGTCTGGTTTCTTTTCATCTTCAAAACCTGGGGGTTGATGAACATAGACTTCCTCTGAGATATAACCATTTAGGAAGGCACTCTTTACGTCCATCTGATGTAGAATTATGTTGTGATTTACTGAGAAAGAAATCAATAGTCTGATTGCCTCCAGTCTTGCTACTGGAGCAAATGTTTCAGTGTAGTCTATTCCTTCCTGCTGGCTGTAGCCTTGAGCAACTAGCCTTGCCTTGTTTCTGACTACATCTCCTTTCTCATTCAGCTTGTTTCTGAATACCCATTTTGTTCCAATAACATGAACATTCTCAGGCTTCTTCACTAAGCTCCAAACATCGTTTTTGGAAAATTGATTCAGTTCTTCTTCCATGGCCAGAATCCAATCCTTGTCCTGAAGAGCTTCATCTATGGACTTGGGTTCAATTAAGGACACCAATCCTTTCAGACTCAGCAAGGTCTCTTCAGAGGGTCTGAAGGCAGATCTGGTTCTGACTGGTTCATCTTTGTTGCCCAGAATTGTAAGGCCCAAGTTTTAACGCTTTGGATAAGTGAATAAAATAAATAAGTTATTTGATTAAGATAAATTTGGGAAGGAAAGAGGTTCAGGAAAAGTCCAAGAATGTATCGAAAAACCGAAAGAGTTATAGCACGACTAACATACGCTTAATCCTAGGTCGAAGGTATTAGTGAATAGTTAATTTACGCTTTAGGACACGATGGAAACTAATTCCAAAAATCCTCAGAGAAATGTTAGAACTTCTCTTTTCCGTCCTTAAACAACCATTTCGATGCGAAATCCTGGAATGTACGAACGTCAAATTCCAATTCTCGGAAGTTTGCCGAAACGGAATCCCTGATAGTTCGGAAAACCTAAGATCGACAGACGATGAAGACTTTTTCTATCCGGAAACTCAAACGAAGATTCCACCCGCGTTCTCCTACATCTCTCATCATTCCTAATCTTTCTTCAGAAGGAAGTTTTCTCATCCGACGATCACTGCAAAAAGTAGTTTTTCGGGATAAACCGACTTACACCGACTTATGCCGATTTTGGATCTTTTGGTTTAATTCCAAGAATTCTATTTTGAGTTCTGGAATTCTGTCGCCAGAACCTATCTTAGAATGCGCAGAGGAACGCGCAGGAAAAATCGGAATCGCAAAAAAATCATTTTTCCGTTTTTTCCAAAACCTATAAATAGTTGAAAAATTAGATTTTTTTCACAAAACCCATTTTCCCCACCCCCCAAAGCCGCGAGTTTCTAGAGAGAGAGAGAGATCCGGATCTTCGTCGATTCTTGCCCGTTTGCTTCACCGTTCGTCACTAATCGAAGACCTCGAGGTAGGTAATCTATACTCTCCTTCGAATCGTCGTTTCTGTCCATTTCTCCTGCGACTTTCTGAGTTCAAAATTTTGAGGTTTTTGAAAAACTGTTCAAATCAGTTGATTTCAGCGTCTAAACTTCTTCCCTGCATGCTCCTGAGCGTGTTCTGCGGATTAGATTTTGTCAAATGTCGACGAAATGCCGCCGGGATCAATTTCTACCCTAAATACCCATTTTTCGCCAAAGTCGCAACCTTTACGCTCTAATCTATCGACTTGGCTTAGTGCTAGTAGGATTTGTCGTCATAAACGTCGTTGTGGACGTCCCCATCCAATTTGTTTTTCAAAAATCCAATTTTGAAATTCTGAGCTAAAAATAATGACCAAACTACCCCTATATCAGTTTTCGATCCGAAAATTTTTCCGAGCCTAGAACCGTCTTAGTTACGGCTTATGTTAACCTAGGAACCAAGTTTGATCGAAGAAAAATCGACCCTCCCAATTAAGGAAAGTGGCCGAGAGCTATATCAAGGGGGGAGGAGAATCCGATTTTTCGAAAACTTGTCTTAACGCGTTAGATTGTCGTACCACGGAGGTAGTAGTGTACTGTGTAACCCTAGGACTCTTTGATTGCTGAGTTTCTGACTCTTGGTGTTGATTTCTGTGATTTTTGCTTAAGGTTCGTTTGAGGAGATTCCAAGAAACCAAGGAGAAGAGCTTGAAGAACATTTGGAGGAGGAAGCTGGAAGACCCACCGGTGAGGGCTACTCTCTGAATTACTAGATAATGCTTTAGGTGTCGATGAAATTCGACTTGATTTATGTGTTATGCACCTAATTTCTAAATGTCTGAAATGATTTCTGAGGCTTCGGCCGAACTTGTTGAGTACTTGATGCCATGATATTGTGTGCTAAATGATTCACATGCTATGTGCTACATGGTTAACTTAGGATGTGTTGGAATATGCTGTTTATGTCTTTTGGTTGAGCTGTTTCAATGATGCTATTCCACTTGTACCTGAGATTCTGAAAAGTGAGGATTACGGGCAGGTCATGCCGAATTTTTATGAGATTTTGAGAGAGTTTTAAAAGGACGAACGGAGTTCGGACCTTGTCATGCTCCAATGGATCGAGACCTTCTCAGGGAATTACTTGGGTTTATGGGAACTTTGAACTCATAGGGAATACGATAAGACTAAAAAGAGCTATTTTTATAAAGAAATTCATAAGATATTAAACAACCTCTAAACCTTTAAATAAAGATAACAATCTCGGATGCAAGCTTTGGATTGAAGTTTAGTTTTGGAAAATGAGAAGTGTCGTCGGGTCCAAGTGTTGGGAAGATTTCGAGTTTTGGGTATGTTGATACTCATTCGCTCTGGGAGCAGTTTGTTTAGCCATCCAAGGGATGAGCCGAGAAGCTTCACGGAGGTGTGAGACCTTGTGAATGCGTGATACTCCACTGAGGCGTGAGACCTTGTGGAAAGCATGGATCTTCACTGAGGCGTGAGACCTCGTGAACAGCATGATACTTCATTGAAGCGTGAGACTTCGTGCAAGTGTGTAAATTCACTGAGGCGTGAGACCTTGTGAAAGCATAAAACTTCACTGAAGCGTGAGACTTTGTGAATGTGTGAGACTCCACAGAAGCGTGAGACTTCGTGAGAGCATTGATGACTCGAAGAGTTGTCGTGAGTGGTTGCACTCTTTTGTTTATGATTAATTGTATTTTGTCGCAGAATCGACATTTACCTTAGGGTATTCTTTTAGAGACTTTAAGTTAATCTAGAACACGTGGCGACGTGTCGGGTGAGGTCGGAGACGTTGTTTGGCTAACCACTTGCATTCATGCACTCATTTTGAGGTTAATACACGGCGTGATACCGGACCTCGGTGGATTCCAAAATGGTCATAAGACCCGGATTTCCATATTTAGGACACTACGGTGGTCCTCAGTAGCAGACGGAATGGCAGACCTACGGGTTCACTGCTGATCTGACTACTTTTGTGTGGTGTAAGAGACACGCGAGCAGGAAGGTACCCACCGTGGCTGGTGTTAGGGCCGTCTCGTTGATGTCCATCCTTCTTCCGGAATGCATTTTGTTACCCAGCATTGCATTTCATGCAACATACATGCTAACTTAGTTGCTGAGTGTGATTGGTAACTGTTTATCCTATTTTTGAGGCATGCTACTTGTTTTTATGGCTCTTTATATTTATTGTGATACATGCAACCCTAGGAAGCTATCCCAAAACTTATAAGCCTGAGAGGCTAGTATTTATTATCCTATAATTATATCTGGTTTTATTAATTATATAATTCTTTGGAGTTGACCCTCGCGTCTGCTGTGTGTGTTTGGGCGGACTACGCCATTTGTCAGATGAGTATGGGGGATTGGTTTACCATGGTCTGCCCGTCAGGGGGGACCAGGTACGAGATGCTTGACCAAGACGACCCAGGTGCATGGGTGGTCGATCCCGAGGGCCACCGTGCGACCTACACCGGTCGGATCATGGAGGACCGTGTCGATCGATTCGGACGCTTGACGGAGGGAGTGATGAGGAGGCACATAGTGAGCTTCAACCTGCCTCCAGGAGTACACTGTGGACCCGGCTTGGGAGTACCTCCACCGCCACCATCTCCTTCAGATGATGAGGACCCTTCTGAGGAGTTGCCAGTAGGTGGGGCTTCGACGGAGTCTAGTCCGTCTACCGCTGCTGCTGTCGTTGCGGATCTCGTTCCGGGCCCCGGGCCCGAGAGTCCAGTGCGGGAGCGCATTAGGGTGGACAGAGAGGGCAGTGTTGAGTACGTCGACCTAGTCGTCCTGGATGCAGATTCGGATGACGACCGCGCTAGCATGTAGGATCGAGTGCTAGTGTGGGCTCCTCGGGTAGGGATAGTGTAGGAGTTGTGTCGATGCTCTGACCGTCATGCTTCCGTTTTGGGGACAGGGTAGTTTTCCTACCGGTAGCTTTTGTGTGGTTTCCTATGGAGATCACAGAGAGCTGGTTGGATTTAGGGGGTCTTTTCTTAGGCCGCTGGGCCAACTTGCTCTCAGTTTTTGTAGGTTAGTGTTGCGGACACAGTATCTTCATCTTGGACTGTACATATTGCCTTCGGGCGTTACTCTTTTCTGTCACCCGACACGAGGCATGTATATATAGTTGTATAGTAGTTCCTTTTATCTTCTGTTGGGGAGTTTTATTGCTTTTTGTCTTTAGTTATATTGTCGAAAAAAAATAATTCACGTTTTTCCGCTTAAAGTATTTTCTTTTGGTTACTAAAGTGACGCCACCGAAATCGGGGTGTTACATTTGTGGTATCAGAGCTTAGTCGAGTCTTTCGGGAGTCTTTGGGGAATAGGTCTTCTGTGCTAGGTTGTGTGACTCTGCAAAGAGTAAAAATTGATTGTCTGCCAAGCGATTTTTCGCTTAGAATTGTTTGAAGTTATTGCTTAATCATATTGTATAGTTATTTTGGATGCTATCTTATGATGAGCACTAACTGTTTGTTAATTTAGCAGAACATGGTGAACGCTAACCAACTAGCTGAGATGATGGCCACTATGGCCCAAGCTGTGACTGCACAGGCAAACGATAATGCTATGAGGCGTGCTGCTGAGGAGGCACGTGATCAGCACCAACGCCAGAGGGAAGTGACAATGGATCAGAACAGAGGCCTGAATGATTTTAGGAGACAGGATCCACCTAAGTTCTCGGGGGGTACGGACCCGGACAAAGCGGATCTCTGGATCCAGGAGATTGAAAAGATCTTCGGTGTATTGCAGACTGCTGAGGGGGCCAAGGTGGGAATGGCAACCTTTCTACTGTTGGGTGATGCTGAGTACTGGTGGAGAGGCGCCAGAGGAATGATGGAAGCAAACAACCTGGAAGTGAACTGGACTTCGTTCCGTGCTGCTTTTCTGGAAAAGTATTTTCCAGATAGTGCGCGGGACGAGCGTGAGTCGCAATTCCTGACACTTCGTCAGGGTAGCATGTCCATCCCGGAATATGCTGCCAAGCTGGAATCGCTGGCCAAGCACTTTCGATTCTTCCGCAATGGGGTCGATGAACCCTACATGTGCAAGCGCTTTGTGAATGGGCTGAGGCCCGATATTGAAGACTCGGTGAAACCGTTGGGGATCACTCGTTTTCAGACTTTGGTTGAGAAAGCCACTGAGGTGGAGATAATGAAGAACAGGAGACTGAACCGTGTTGGGACAGGAGGGCCGATGAGGTCGGGCTCTCAAAATTTTCAAGGCAGAGGGAGATTTCAGAGTAGGAAGCCGTATCAACGTCCTGCAGGTAGAGGAATTGCTTCAGGATCTTATAGGCCCATGGTGGGTACTGCTGGAGGTTCTGGAGGTCAGACTGTGAACAGGGAGATGACCTGTTACAGATGTGGGCAGCCTGGGCACTATGCCAATGCTTGTACTGACATGAGGCCCAAATGCTTTAACTGTAACAAGTTGGGACATACTGCTGCTCAATGCAGAGCACCTAAGACAGAACCAGCTGTAAACACTGCTCGTGGGAAGCGTCCTGCTGCCAAGGCAAGAGTCTACACCATGGATGGTGAAGAAGCTGAAGATGTTGATGGTCTGATCAGGGGAGATTGCGAGATTGACGGTAATCTCCTAACTGTACTTTTTGATTCCGGAGCAACGCACTCTTTTATCTCTAGGGAATGTGCTACTAGATTAAAACTTCCCGTTACTGCTTTGAGTTTCGATCTTATAGTTACCACACCTGCCAAAACTCTGCTTGCCAATACTGCATGCATGTATTGCCCAGTAACCTATAGGGATAAAGTTTACCATGCTAACCTAGTGTGCCTAACTCTCAAGAACCTAGATGTTATCCTAGGGATGGACTGGTTGTCTCACTACCATTGTCTTCTGGACTGTAGCCGAAAGAGAGTGGTATTTCCTGACTCGGACCTTTCCGAGTATCTATCCGCCAATCATATTAATGTCTCTCTGAATGAAGGATCTCAAGAGTATTCAGTTTTGTTGAGCTTGGAGAGTAAAGGAAATTCGGAAGTGAGTAATATTCCAGTTGTGAGGACTTCGCGGATGTTTTTCCTGTCGATGTACCTGGTTTGCCGCCTGTACGCGACATTGAGTTTGCTATTGACATCGTACCGGGAACAGGACCGATTTCGATTGCACCATATCGGATGGCACCTGCGGAATTGGTGGAGTTGAAGTCTCAACTTGAGGATCTTCTGTCGAAAGGATTCATCCGACCAAGCGTTTCACCTTGGGGAGCACCCGTCTTATTGGTGAAGAAGAAGGATGGGAAATCTAGACTTTGTGTCGACTATCGACAACTGAACAAAGTAACCGTCAAGAATAGGTATCCGCTACCCAGAATTGATGATTTGATGGATCAACTACGAGGAGCTGCGATATTCTCAAAGATAGACCTGAAGTCGGGTTACCATCAAATTAGAGTAAAGACTGAGGATATCCAGAAGACGGCATTCCGGACTCGTTATGGACACTATGAGTATCTAGTGATGCCA
>NC_080045.1:24706093-24734024 GCF_012489685.1 Lotus japonicus
TTCCGCTGCCGAATGTCATCGACACTTCGGATCAGACGTTGCAATCGCGACCGGTGATCGGAGCTTGTAGCGGCGGTGTTCTCCGCGTGAGGCTGCCGGCGAGTGTGTTGGTTAGCTCTGTTGCTCCGGTGAGGACGAAGGAGAAGGCAAAGGAGGTGTTGGAGAAGGAGGAGGTGGAGGCGGTGGAGGTGGAGGAGGAGTCAATTGCTCGGACTCGTTGCGGCGGACTTGTTCCCGCCGTGGCCTGCCTCTTACGCGACGCGGTGGAGAACCGCGCCGCTGCTCCTGCTCTCTGTCGCGTCTCCAACGACGTGTCTCCATCAGACTTCACAAACGAACTAAGAATTACACCAAAATTCCAGAAAACCGAAGAGAATTGCACGGAAAATCGAACTTCTCTCAACCAAATCACAATCCACGTAGTCCGGGAATCGAAGTCTACCGTTCCCACAGACGACGCCAAATGTTCTATCCAAGAACATAGAGATGAGGTACGGTACCCATAGTGAGAGGATCGTGATGTAAGAATCTAGAGAGAGTGAGAGCGTAACCGCTTAGAGAGAGAAAGTAACTGAATTTCAAGTTGTTATTTCTCAAATGAGCTAAGAGTCCCTTACAATTGGTTACCGCTCCCTACTTATACATTCGGGGTTTGGGCTTGGCACCCTTAACTTCTCCTAAAGGGCCAGTTGGGCCTTCTAGGGAAAGGCCCAACGCCCTGGCTGGCGCGTCGCCCCGGGCTGGAACGCCTGGGCGAGGGACCCTAGGGTCTCGCCCAGTCCAATCATATAATTTTAGTAATATAAACTTTAACACTAACCCTTTTTTTAAAACATTTGTGTTTAACTTTACAGTGAAATTGTTTGTTGAAGTAGTGTGACTTAAATTATTTATTTATCAATTTTATTGCACATACATGTATATAAGAAAAAGAGGTTTGACTCTCATTTCATTTTCCTCATTTTTTTTCCTATCTCTCATATTTTTCTATTACGTCATATATTATACCTCTCATGCTTTCTTCTTTTAACAAAAAAATATAATATCTCTCGTTTATCTCTTTTTGTCCTACTCTCACTAAGTGAAGACTGTTTAAAAAAAACTAAGTGGAGACAAAATGTAAAGGAAGAATTTTTCCTAAAAAAATTAAGCTTTTTTATAGGTAATGTGTTAAATCTTCGCGCCCCTCTCTTAGATTTTTTGGCTCCCCCTAACTATAATTAAGAAATAATTCTTATTTTTAAGAATTAGACTCACATTTGTTGGAGATGACTAATAAATACCTACTTGGCATTGGCATAAGTGGGAAGAAAAATTTAAAAATTACATTTCTGCTACCTATTTAAAAGTGGTGTTTACTTTGGTACCTTAAGTGAGATAAATGTATGGTACCTAAAATGAGTTGACATAATAAAGACCCATGTATACATGAATTATTAATTGTATTTTTCCCGGTAATGTACCTTAAGATAAATGACGTCGATTCGATCGGTGTTAGACCTCTCTCTTGATCGAAACCATGTTGCTCAAGCTCAATGCTAAAATATTATATCAATACGCAAATTAAAAAGTATATTTGAAAAAACAATAAAAAAATTAAACTAATTAATTCCAATATATTTTGGAAAATTAGTATAAGTTAAATCAACAATATTGGAAATTTGATTTTCGTTATGTTCAATGGATTCTCGATAACTAGTAGTCTAGTACTATGTTAAATCAATAAATATCTTTAGTGACTCATGCCCCTGGCTATAAATTCTACCCCTGGTAGACCATCAACTTCTATGATGGCCATCTCAAAAATTGTCTATTTAGGTATTTCCAATCACGTTTTGAATTTTGTCCTGTTTTAGAATTATTGAGGCTTTAATTTGCCAGTACTATCAGTATGAGCTGTTAGAGGTAGCATAATCATTTCTCTTTGTATTTCACTGGGAGTTGTTTGAATGTTTTGATTGGCAAAATGTGTCTCTCCCCCATATTTGTCTAGATTACCATCATCACCATCAGTCACGGATTCAGGAATGTTTGGTTGTGGGGGCAATATTACATAAAAACTTTACAAACATTTTTTTTATTCTCTACACGTACAGTCAAATATTTGAGGCTTCATTTATTTTTTTACCAAGTAAGATTTTTGCAAGCAAATTCCTTTTTGAAAACCAATTTTTATTTTATCACACAAGAGGTTATTTAGACTAGAAACACGTGATTGTCATAGGTCCAAGTCCTAAAAACACCATCTTGTGTAAAAACTTCAGGTGATCAAACCCTTAGTGCACCCACGTACGCATGCAGAAGTTTTGTGCATCAACTGCCTTTTTTTTTTATATGAATCAAGTAAAATTACATATTTATTGTCATGTATATCTTTTTATTTTGAATGTGCACAAAAATGAAAAGCAAAGTGACAAAAAATCTGATAATATGATTAATTTATTTGTAGCTAAATAAAAGAGTATTGAAAAATGGAAACCAAGTGATTTATAGAAGCTATTTTATTTAGCCGTTCGCATGTTACAAATTAAGAAAAGAAAAGAATTATCCAATGTATATAACAAGTAGTTAGAGCATCTCCAACACTTAGCCCAGCTGGAGGGCTTAAGAGCCGGCTCTTATTTTTTCTGTACGTTGGAGAGAGCCTTCAAGCTCTTAGCTACAGTGCAGGGGCTCTTCTGCAAGAGCTCCTGCTTAATGAGCTCTTATATTAAAAAACTATTATTTTCTCTCACATGCTCCTCATCAACTACTTTCAAAGGGAAGAAACGGTAGAAGAGAAGAAGGAAGAACAACAGATTTGAAATAAACTAACACAAGAACATAACCAAAATCAATTTTTTTTGGAAAAAATCCAAACTTTACAACCAAAATCAAACTGAATGATAAAAAATCAAACTTTTACACTGCAACTGATATTTACATAGGAAAAAAAAAATCTCAGAGCCTTGCATGTTCGATCTGCTTGAAAGGGAGATGATCTGGAGAATAAGGGGCTTTGCATGTGCGAAAAGGGGCTTCCTTTCCCCTGATCTGATCTGGTGGCTCCGATTTGGGTGGTGGTCAGTCGTTTTGGGGGCTTTTGGTGGCGGGGAGGGTTGTTTTGTTGCGGGTCAGTGGCGGTGAGGTGGATTTTGGTTGCGGTGGTGGGTGTTTGGAGGCGGTGAGGTGGATTTTGGCTGTGGTGTTGGGTGTTTCGAGGCGGTGAGGTGGGTTGGGTTTCGGTGGTGGTGAGGTTGCAGTGAGGTGGGTTTTGGTGGGGTTGCAGTGAGGTTGCAGGTAGAAGAGAAGAAGAGAAGAGGGGAGAAGAAGAGAAGAAGAGAAGAGGGAGAAGAAGAGAAGAGAAGGAGAGAAGAGGGTTTCGAGGAGAAGGGGGAGAAACGGCTAGGGTTAGTACGGGTTTGGGGCTGAAATGGGCTTAAATATAGGGTGACCGGTTGGGCAGGTCACCCTCCCGTTGTGGACCGGTTTCAAACCGGTTTTGACCAGCTAGAGCCGGTTTTTTTACCGTTTTAGGTTGTCTGACCAGTTTGGCCGGTTATCATACCAGTTTTACCGTTTCTCTCCCATTTTCAGCTTTTATACATTATATATAGTGTGCACTTCATCATTTTACACATCAATTTTTACTCCCACAAGTTCTCTCTTGTCCAAAGATTCAAACAAAATTCAAAATGGATCACCATCATTATCAACAATACTACGAATTGTTGGACGATCAAACACTTCCCACCAATGAAAGTTCTCAACCTCTGCCGGTGTTACAACAAGGAAACCAACCTTCACAGGTGTTTCGACCTACGCCGTCATTTCCTCCTCACAACCAAGCGCGTCACACCCGAGGCAATTTTCAAAATTCTCAACACCAAATGTCTCCATATCCACCTCAAAACCAATCGCATAACCCCGGTGGCAATTTTCAAATTTCTCAACACCAAATGTCTCCATATCCACCTCAAAACCAACCGCATCACCCCGGTGGCAATTTTCAAAATTCTCAATACCAAATGTCTTCATATCCACCTCAAAACCAACCGCCTCACACCGGTGGCAATGTTCATAATTCTCAGTACCAAATGTTTTCATATACATCTCAAAACCAACCACTTCACCTTGATGAAAATTTCACAAATCCACAATACCCCATGCATCCACCACAATACCAATTTCAAAGCCAAGCCCCTCCTACTGGTAGTACTGGTTCAAAAGTCTCTGATACACAATGTGAGGCTACGCCTGATGATACACAACACGAGGGTCTAGATGATATTGATCTTGAAGATGAAGATCAATCTTCTGGAAAGAAACGCACCAGATGGAGGGTTAAAGACGATTTACTTCTTGTTCAATCATGGCTCAACATTTCTAAGGATCCGACGGTGGGAACTGATCAAACAGCATTAAAGTTTTAGGATAGGATCCGCGACCAATTTGAAGAGTACCGTGACTTTGACACTCCTCCGAGGACAGTGAAGATGCTAAAATGTCGTTTTGGAAAGTTGAGTAAAGATATTCAATTCTCTACCGGTTGCTACAACAAAGTTACCAATCCTTGGAAAAGTGGACACTCAGAGAAGGAGATCATGGCTGAGGCGCATGCCCTATTTCAGGTAGACCATAAAAAAGATTTCACACATGAGAATGTATGGCGGATGGTGAAAGATGAACCAAAGTGGAAGGGACAATCAATGAAAACCAATTCAAGGGGACAAAAGAAGTCAGCAGCTGGCGCCGACGGAACATCGACTGACACAAGTGCATCAATTGATTGCGACGAATATGAGGCAACACCACCAACAACCCGCCCGAAGGGCAAAAAGGCAGAGAAGAGAAAGGCCAAAACAACAGATACTGCGTCAAGTACTCTATCTTTTGCTCCTCACCCTGATGTGTTAGCCATGGGGAAGGCTAAAATGGAAATGATGGCAAATTTTAGGGAGATAAGGAACAGAGAACTAGATTTGCAACAAGCTGACCAACAACTGAAACAAAGTGAACTGCAATTGAGATAGGAAGAACTCAAATTTAAGAAGGCGGAGAACTTTAGGGCATATATTGATATCCTTAACAAGAACACATCTGGAATGAACGATGAGGAGTTGCGTATGCATAACTCACTACGTGCTTTCGCCTTAAGTGAACTAGGAATGTCTTAAATCTTCTTGTGTTTCTTAATGTGTATCAATGATGTAATTTTATTCTTCCAATTTCTTAATGTGTATTGCATCAATGTTGTAATTTTATTATTCTAGTTTCTTCATGTGTACTGCATCAATGTTGTAATTTCGTTATTCTAATTTCTTAATTAGTATATTGTCAAAGTCGTAATTTTATCATTCAAATTTCGTAATAAGTACTACGTCAATGTTGGGAATATAGCCGTTGAGGAATATAGCGGTTGGGGAATGTAGCCGTTGGGAATATAGACGTTGGGAAATATAGCCGTTGGGAAATATAGTCGTTGGAAATATAGCCGTTGGGAATATAGTCGTTGGGGAATATAGCCGTTGGGAATATAGCCGTTGGGGAATATAGTCGTTGGGAATATAGCCGTTGTTTCTCTTATTTATTCATGTAATATTTCATTCATTTCAACATTCAAGAGTTCTTTCGTTCTCTCATCTTGTATTCCTACTATCAAATTACACCAATATTTTCTCATTGTGCCATATAATGGACCCAAACAATTTACCCGACTGGAACATATTTTACAACGAATGTGTGGAGGATTTTATGAATGACACGTTCGTTGAAGATATGGTGCAGCAGGAAATGGAGTTCTATCAACAACAACAACATGCCAACACCGTTAGGCCCAAGAAAACAAGAAGAGTGATAAAGAGAGATCGTGAAGCTGGGAACGAGCGGTTGATGAAGGACTACTTCTCTGAAAATCCTGTATACACGGAAGAGCTTTTCTGATGAAGGTTTCGAATGCGAAAGCATGTGTTCCTCAGAATTGTAGAGGCCCTTGGGTCTTATAACCCGTACTTTTTAATGTCTGTTGATGCAGTTGGAAGACAAGGTCTATCACCATTACAAAAGTGCACCGCCGCTATTCGTATGTTGGCGTATGGATCACCTGCTGATAGTGTTGACGAGTACGTTCGAATTGGTGAAAGTACTGCAATTGAGTGCTTAAAGAATTTTGTAGAAGGTGTGTGTGAAGTATTTGGTGGGTAATACTTGAGGCGTCCGAACGAGGAAGATATGACACGCCTACTTCAATGGGGGAGTCTCGTGGATTTCCAGGTATGTTAGGTTCCATTGATTGTATGCATTGGGAATGGAAGAATTGTCCAGTTGCGTGGAAAGTCAATACACCCGAGGTGATCATGGAAGACCCACAATCATGCTTGAAGCAGTGGCATCACAAGACTTGTGGATTTGGCATGCATTTTTTGGCATTGCAGGCTCAAATAATGACATTACTGTGCTAAACCAATCTCCCGTGTTTAATGAGGTTTTGCGTGGAGCTGCTCCCATGGTGAAATTTAGAGTGAATGAAACAATGTATCACATGGGATACTATCTAGCAGACGGTATCTATCCCGAGTGGGGTACATTTGTGAAGACCATCCCAATGCCACAAGGAGAAAAAAAGCAAAAGTTTGCCAAAAGACAAGAAGCAGCAAGAAAGGACGTGGAACGTGCATTCGGAGTGCTCCAATCTCGGTTTGCGATTGTCCGTGGTCCATCACGCTGGTGGCATCCGAATGATATGAAGTCAATAATCTATGCTTGCATCATATTGCATAACATTATTGTTGAAGATGAGCGCAACACGTACAAAGGTAATTTTGTTTATGAGCAGGTCAATAATGACATATCGGATGTTGAAGTATTAAGCGGTCCTATTCCCGCTTTTAGAAATATGTTGGAAAGGAGAGAACATCAAATTGAAAAGTCAATCCATCGCCAACTTCAAGCAGACTTGGTGGAGCATATCTGGGAGCTTCCTGAAATCGATAATAATGAAACTTAATCTTCACGCCTTAATGTGTATTTCGTTTCAAATGTATTGTTGTTTATTTTTCATTGTCATGTATTTCCTTTCGTCTTTATTTTGTTAATGTAATGTATTAAGGTCTCTCTTAGGGATTGTTGTACTCTTTTTCCTTCACTAGGCTTGTATCCCAATTGGGCTTTTCCTAGTAAGGTTTTAATGAGGCTCTCTCTCTCTCAAGTTTGGCTCTCTTTTATTTCTATAATTCAATACAATGTACTTTTTTTTAAAATTTTTAAGTTAACATGTTCAAATTTAAAATTTATTTTTTAAAATTTTAGTAAAATTAATTTTAAATTAAATTAGTATAAGTAATAATTAAATTAATTTCTAGTTGAAGTATTGATATACTATTAAATTTTAAATTTAAATTGGGTGAAAATAAATATCATTATTTAATGTTGTATGGTGGGACACAGTGGGACCCTTGTAATAGTAATTTAAGAGCCCATGCATTAGAGCAAAATCTGCTTCAGGCTCTTAGCAGGCTCTTAAATCTGAACGTGGCACATAAATAGTGCAGAATAGTGCTGAATAGTGTATAAAAGCCCAAGGCATTGGAGTTGCTCTTATAGTATCTCTAGAAGTACGGGGGCATTAGCAATTTTGGTGGGGGCAACTTATAATACCAGAGTATATGTTAATGTATTGCTCACAAATTTCATGGGGGCATTTGCCCCACTGTCCTTCAACCTACGTCCGTCCCATAGGATGTAGTGTCTCCTTATTTTAATTTCATTATATTCATTTGAAAATAGTAATGAGGACTAATGAAAATCAATAACAAAATTATTCACTTTCAAGCTAAAAGAAACAGACTTTGCATGTAACTGATTGAAGGCTCACTTGATGCAGGCGCAACTGGGAATGCTGAAGCCAACAATGAAGGTATGAAAAACGGTAGAAAGGGGGGGGGTTTGAATAACGTTTTCAGTATAAAACTTCCACCTTAAAGATTTTGACAAATCTTTCGAGAACTTAAGTGCTAAAGATAAGAGATAGAAAAGCACACAAGGATTTTATCCTGGTTCACTTGATAAATCACTCAAGCTACTCCAGTCCACCCGTTAAGGTGATTTCTTCCTTCTTAGAATGAAGGCAATCCACTAATCAGGTAAGAGTTACAACTGCACTTGAAACCTACAAGTGACTAACAATTACACTGACTTAGCTCACACTAAGATTCACTCTCTTAGTCTTCTCTAGGATCCGATCAACCTTGATCTCCTAAAGGAACTAAACAAACTGTTTATCAAAGAATTGTTTACAAGAGATTTGCTTCTAAAAAGCTAATAGTAAACTCAATGAATTTCAGATGAAAGAAAACTTAGAAGATTTTGAATATGTCTTGCGTATGTGAATGCTTCTTGCCGTTTCTTTCAGTCTTCAGCCTCTTTATATACTCCAAGGATTAGGGTTGAGCGATGCATGGGAAATGCTACCGTTGGAGGGCAGTTCTGGAAAATCCAGCTTCTGCTGTGGCTGAGAACGTTAGGTAGGTCGTCAGGAAGGTACAGTTGCTTTTGTACTTGGATAGCGACTTGACCTTTAAACCTAGGAGACTTCTGATCAGGGGAATGCTTCATATTGGAACTTGTGAAGCCGGTTGATCAGAGTCAGAGGGAAAGCCCAGATCCTCTGACCATTGTTTCTTCTGATTCTGAACTCAGAGGGAAGAACATGGTCTTCAGAGTATCTTGCTTCTGGACATCAGAGTTTCCACTATTCAGCTTCTGGATCTTCAGAGTCTTCTACACCATCAGAATATCTGAGCCTTCAGTGTTTCTTGGTTATCAGACTTTCTGGATCTTCAGAGCTTCTAGTGACTGAGTCCACATCAGAGTTTGTATAACTTCAGAACTTCTGAAGCTTTTCCACTGTTCATACTGAACATGGTGAATGCGAAAGCGTTGCTTGGGTCACTCTTTATACACAGTGCTTCTGATTTGTGTGAGATTGAGTTGAGGTCAGAGCCTGTAGATAGCACACTCAGAAAAACACGTTAGAGTACCACAATTGTTCATATCAAAAGGTTAACTTGTAATCATCAAAACATAGAGTTGTACTACTAGATCAAAACTTTGATCTTACAATCTCCCCCTTTTTGATGATGACAAAACTAAGATTTTTGATGAACAATTCTTAAACATTAAACTGAATTCACTCAGAGTTTAGAGATATAGAATAATACTTATCCTGATGTGAATAGTTTATCTTGCTCATTCTGAATTCCAGTCACTGCTTGATTCTGAGCTTAGCTCCCCCTGAATCTAATACTTGATGAAAACGTTAGTAAAGTCTAGATTCTGAGCTAAATGATATAAGAGTTCAGAGTGAAAAACTTATGACATAGATGAAAATCGAGTAATCAGAGCGCATAAGTAATCAGAGTCATGGACAAGGTGTCAGAGTCTTGGGTATCAGAGTCAACTAGAATCACTTCAGAAGAAGTGAAATGTATTCCTTGTATTTGCCCAGTGACACATCTATGGTCATGAAGGTGGAACTCTTAAATTCTCCAAAAGAAAAATAACTCACACTAACACATCTTACACATCAAAAACTGGGTTTACTCCCCCTTTTTGTCATAAGCAAAAAGCTTGGGGTGTGAAAAACTTAGCTTGAAGTACAAGGTACTCCCCCTTAGAGAAGGTCTAAGTTTAAAGGAAATGAAAACGATGCAAGAATCAGAGTTAGGCGAAATAAATAGAAGAGTTAATGCAAGAGAAGAACGTTTACTACCGGTCAAGGGAGTAAAGAGAAGGGTCAGTTACCAAGAACTTAACCTCGAGAAACTGTAGGAGCATTAACTTTCAGAGAGAAAGTGAAGCCTATATAAAGCGTTGGAGAGAAAGGTAAGCTTCACACCTCGAACAATTTTCAGTAAGAAAAAAAAATGGCATCATACATCGTAGCACTAGAAGAGCTGAGGAAGAAGGCCTTCGAGGAGGACTTGTTCCTTAACATCAGGCATCCAGAGGGTACAGCGACCATCTCGGAGCTAACACGGACACTGCTGGAGGAGGACCTGCGTCTAGAGTTGGAGAGAGACCTGAGGGAATTTCTTGCCTTCGTTGAGGAGGTGCAAGAACTCAGCCGGCTTGAACTCAAGCTGCTGGAAGAAAAAAGGAGTTTGGAAGAGAAGCTCAAGACTTCAGAAGAGATTCTGGAGAGGGATGAGCTAAAGAACAGGCTCAGCAACATCCAGCATGTACTGGAGCGTCTGGAGAAGGATAGGTCAGAGCAGCGCCAGGAATGCAGAAGAATGAGGAGAGATCCTCCATTCTAGACTTTAGGGAAAGAATGTATGATGTAAACATAAAGATATTATGAATAAAAAGATTTTTGCAAACATATGTGACACAAATATATATATAGATATGCATAGATAATCACAAACGAACAAAGTAGAATAAATAAATAAAAAGAAACAGAGTTTAACAAAAATAAAACAACGTTAAAGAAAAAGAAAAACGAAGAGATCCTAAAAACTAAGGTTTATCAGTTCGACGCAGAAGTTCCATCATCATGTGCTTCATCTCAATTAGCATGGATTCATGAATGTCAAGACGCTGTTCCATGATGTTGAGTCTGGATGAGCTTGACTGAGTAGAACTGGAAGGAACATTCTGAGCAGCTTGAGGATCTGGAATGGAAGCAGAAGCAGCAGGAGTAAACACAACTGGTGCAAGTGCTTGGCATCTAAGAGCTTCAGCCTCATCTTCAAGTCGTTCTGCCTCTAGTCTGGCTTGTTCAGCTTGAGCTGCTGCTTGACGTGCAGCTTCTTCTGCTTGAGCTTTCTTTCTCTTGGCTTCTTCAATAGCTTCAAGAAGCTTATTTCTCTGTTCTTGTTCATGAAGAGCCACCCTTCTAGCAAACCTTTGCTTTGCAGCCTCAATCCTCTGACTTCCCTCTGCATGCAGGAGCTGCATCATAATTGGAACTTGAGCCACTAGCCAAGTGCCCAGAGTGTTCCACTCATCAGCCACACGTTCAGCATTCTCACTGAGGTCAGTCTGACCGTGCACATTGCGTAGCCTCAAGGAGGCTTCATGATAGAAAATATTGATGCACTCAGAGAGAGATGTGGGTTGGAGGGGAGTATAAGGAATGATGGAGAGGTTGGTTTCAGGAGAGGCTGGGTGATTGCTGCTGTGGGCTTCAGAGGCACCTTGTGGAGAACCAATGTTAAACATTTGAGCATTGGGTTCAGAGGTTCCAAGGTGAGGTTCTGAAGTTTCAACCAGAGGATGAGGTGATCTAACCGAGGATTGGTTAGACACAGATTGTTCGGGTTCAGGTTCTGGTTGAATAGGCTCTTGTTGGTCAGGGGCAGGGTGAGCTTGTTGAGCCAAAGGGTCTGCCTCATGTAAAGGATTGGCCAAGATAGGTTCATCTGGGTCAACTAGACGTTCAGGTCTAGGGCCAGGATATCTCCTAGGGCTTGGACAAGTGAGGTAATACTCTTCTAAGGTAGACACCTTTTCTTTTCTGACCTCCATGAATTTTCTAATGGATTCAGAGTTATTGGAGGGAGAAGAATCAGCAACATTGGTTGGGAAGGATACAGGTGTATAGGCTGTGGAAGAGTCTGTATCAGTAGTTCTGGGAGCCAGACGTTCTGATGCTCTTGGGACAGAGTGATCAGAGGTTCTGGGTCCAGGTTCTGTGTGGGTAGGCTCTGGATGTTCATGAATGATGGGTTCAGAAGCTAATGGGTTGTATGGAATGGTAATGGGAGAGGTTGGTTCTTCTGACCTAGAGGGTTGGTTCTGAAGCAAATTCCAGAGAGGTGCTTCAGTAGGGGAAGGTTGAAAGAACGAAGACCTTGGGGAATGTGGTGGAGAGGTGGTTTGTGCAGCTGGTTGGGATTCAGGAATAGGAGTGAGGGGATTTGAAGAGTGTTTGAGCATGGCAGAAATGGGGAGTGCATCAAATAAATTCAAATCATCATCAGAAGCAATTGCAGACTTACTTGAAAGTGCTGATGATCTTGTCACTCTGGCAGGAGGTTCAGTCCTTCTAACCACTTCAGCAGCTGGTTCCACCCGAGTAGGCTTCACCACGATTCTGACTTGCTTCTTCTTCTTCTTAGGAGGACCATCCTCATTATCACTATCATCACCATCATCAGGCTTTCTCTTCTTCTTTTTGACCAGAGGGACATCTGATTCCTCAGAGGATTCTTCTAGGACCATCTTCCTCTGAACTTTCTTCTTGGGAGGAGAAGGAAACTCTGGAGCTGGCGGCAGTCTGCTGAAGAAATCATCGAGATCAATTTCGAATCCTTGAGCCCTTAGGTCTTCAACATAGCACCTAATGGCGTCAGGATTGTCTGCCTGCGTCCACAGAGGGTAGTCATTCAGAGGCATCCTTCTGCTTCTGATCTCAGAAGATGTGTCTTCATGGGCAGGAGCAATCTTCTTCTTGATTAGGCCCATCTTCTTTAGAGAGTTTGCCGTGAAGACATCACTGACAATGGTGGTCAGATCCTCTGTGCATCCAGCATTTATCAGATCTTGAACGAGGCCACTCTCAATGAAGAGATCAGACAAAAGTCTCCCGAAGGGAATATACTTGATCGCTGACTTGATGGAGGCAGTGGTACGAGACTTCCGGATGCATTCCTTCAAGTAGGAGAACAGGAAGTAGGGAAGGCAGATCTTCTTCTGGTCTTGGATGAAGAACAACATCACCTTCTGGTTGAAGTTGATGTAGTCTGGGGAACTGCCCTTTGGTCTCTGGTTTATGCAGTGGAGCAAGATTTTGTGCCAGATCCTGAGCTTGGGATGAAGGTCCATCACCTTGTAAGTCGTCTTGCCCGGTTTGTAAGTGGTGTACAGGGCCTGGTTGATTGTATCCTTGGTGCTGGGTTTCAGCTTCGATTCCGTGAGTTGGAAACGATACCCAAAAGCAGTATCTGCACCTAGCAAGTTCACGAATGACTTCTCAGTGATGATGATCTTTCTTCCAAGAATGTGAGATACCACCTGAGTATCATCGCAGTCGGCGTGCTTCCAGAATTCCTTTACCAGTTTCTCATACACCGGTCCTCGAAGTCTGTTGAAGTAATTTCCCAAACCTTGAACTTGGACTTCAGGACGAAGATCATACCCATTTGTAGCCAGGTTGTCGAGGTCGAATCTCCATTCTGCCAGGACTTGAAGTTCCTCAGGAGCAAAAACACAATGAACGGCACAGCCCCGTTCTGCAATTGGAAGAATCTGCTCTTGAGCTTGACCTTGATCTGGTGTCGGATTCTCAGGGCCCCTTTGACCCGTTGCTAGACCAACTACCATGTGAGGGAACTGGGGTGCATCTGCAGTAGATCTTCTGGTTTGGCTCACCATTTTTGAAGCGGTTGAAGGTTTAAGGTAGAAGATGAAGGTTGAAAGATGAAGAGAGATCGAGAGAGAAATCGAGAATAAGCGGTTTTGAAAAGCAGAGAGAGCGAGAGTAAAAACCGGAAGTGAAAGAGATCGTGTGTGTATAGTGGGTTTTGACAAATAACCGTTGTTGATTTAAAAAGCACTTTAAGATCAACGGTTGAAAATTAAAGATAGATAGTAACAGTAAATACACAAATCACACACAGGAGAGAAGCACATCTACACGCAATCATAACAGACTGTCACACGGGCACAAGGAACTATGCATCAGAAATACTGACACACGTGTTGTTGTCTCAGCTTCAGAGTCAGTACCAGTGGGTACACACACTCTGATTGAGTTACCTTCTGGACTAGACATCTTCTGATCAAGAAGTATCATAGTCAGAGGTTCTGATCCATCTTCACTCTGGACAGAAGTCCATGTTTAGATTTTTCAGAATAAAATTGAATCTATCCTCTGCTAAGGGCTTTGTAAAGATATCTGCCCATTGATGGTCAGTATCAACAAACTTCAGAAGAAGTACGCCCTTCTGTACATAATCTCTAATAAAGTGATACTTTACCTCAATGTGCTTTGCTCTTGAGTGCAAGATAGGATTCTTACTCAATGAGATTGCAGCAGTGTTATCAAAATAGATTGGGATATTGCTCTCAAGGATCTGATAATCCTCCAGCTGATGTTTCATCCAGAGCATCTGAGTGCTGCATATTGCTGCTGAGATATATTCTGCCTCTGCAGTTGATAGTGCAATGGTTGATTGCCTCTTGCTTGCCCATGAGACTAGATTGCTTCCCAGAAATTGACAATTTCCAGAAGTACTTTTTCTCTCTGTTCTATCTCCAGCATAATCAGCATCACAGTAACCTGAAAGCTTATACTCTGATGTTTTCTTATACATCAAGCCAAGGTTAGTGGTGCCTTTCAAATACCTTAGGATCCTCTTAACAGCAGTTAAGTGGATTTCCCTTGGATCTGATTGGAATCGAGCACATAAATGAACACTAAATAATATGTCTGGCCTAGATGCAGTTAAGTATAGAAGTGAACCTATCATGCCACGATAGAGCTTCTGACATACTTTACCACTTTTATCTTCTTTCTCCAGAATGCATGTAGGATGCATTGGAGTCTTGGCCACTGTAGATTCCAGCATATTGAACTTCTTCAGAAGTTCTTTAGTGTACTTGCTCTGATGGATATATGTTCCTTCTGGTGTTTGATCAACTTGTATTCCCAGAAAGTACTTTAATTCTCCCATCATACTCATCTCAAATTCAGCCTGCATCATCTCAGAAAATTCTTTGCATAGAGATTGATTAGCAGAACCAAATATAATATCATCAACATAAATTTGCACAATTAAGATATCATCTTTATAAGTCTTGCAAAAAAGAGTTGTATCTACTTTACCCCTTACAAACTCATTCTCCAGAAGGAATGAGCTAAGTCTCTCATACCATGCTCTGGGAGCTTGCTTCAGACCGTAGAGTGATTTCTTCAATTTGAACACATGGTCTGGTTTCTTCTCATCTTCAAAACCTGGGGGTTGATGAACATAGACTTCTTCTGAAATATAACCATTTAGGAAGGCACTCTTCACGTCCATCTGATGTAGAACTATGTTGTGATTTACTGAGAAAGAGATCAACAATCTGATTGCCTCCAGTCTTGCTACTGGAGCAAATGTTTCAGTGTAGTCTATTCCTTCCTGCTGGCTGTAGCCTTGAGCAACTAGCCTTGCCTTGTTTCTGACTACATCTCCTTTCTCATTCAGCTTGTTTCTGAATACCCATTTCGTTCCAATAACATGGACACTCTCAGGCTTCTTCACTAAGCTCCAAACATCGTTCTTGGAGAATTGATTCAATTCTTCTTCCATGGCCAGAATCCAATCCTTGTCCTGAAGAGCTTCATCTATGGACTTGGGTTCAATTAAGGACACCAATCCTTTCAGACTGAGCAAGGTCTCTTCAGAAGGTCTGAAGGCAGATCTGGTTCTGACTGGTTCGTCTTTGTTGCCCAGAATCAATTCCTTAGGGTGAGCTGCAGTGATTCTGCTCTTCTTCAGAGTTTGTGAGTTAGAGGGACCAGCTTCTTCCTCTGGTTCATCTTCCTCTGGCTCATCTTCCTCTGGAGCTTTGCCTTTGTCAGAAACATTAATGCTTAAATCTGCAAACTTTTCAACTAGCTTTGACTGGTCAGAGTCAAGCTTATCGTCAAATCTAACATGAATAGATTCTTCAATAGTCTTAGCATCAGTATTATAAAATCTAAAACCTTTAGATCTCTCAGAGTAACCGAGTAATAGACACTTAGAAGACTTAGCATCAAATTTATGCAATCTATCCTTAGTATTGAGAACATAACAAACACAGCCAAAAGGATGAAAATAAGAAATGTTGGGTTTTATGTTCTTCCACAATTCATAAGGAGTCTTATTCAGAATTGGTCTCACAGAGATTCTGTTCTGAATGTAACATGCTGTATTTACTGCCTCTTTCCCAAAAGTGCTTAGCCATGCCAGTTTCTTGGAGCATGGTTCTAGCCATCTCCTGAAGAGTTCTGTTCTTCCTCTCAACAACACCATTTTGTTGAGGAGTTCTGGGACAAGAGAAATCATGTGCAATTCCATAGGAATCAAACAGACTCTCAAACTTGTCATTCTCAAACTCTCCACCATGGTCACTTCTGACACGCACAATCCTACAAGCCTTCTCGTTTTGCACTTGAGCAATGAAGGTAGAGAACACAGCATGAGACTCATCCTTGCGGGTTAGAAACTTTACCCATGTCCAGCGGCTATAGTCATCAACGATAACCATCCCATATCTCTTGCCACCTATAGACTCAGTTTTCACTGGTCCAAAAAGGTCGATATGCAGAAGTTCCAACGGCCTTGAGGTTGAGACAACATTCTTTGCCTTGAAAGGGACTTTTGTGAATTTGCCTTTCTGACATGCTTCACAAAGAGCGTCTGAAGCGAACTTCAGATTGGGTAAGCCCCTGACAAGGTTTAGCTTGCTCAGCTGAGAAATCTTTCTCATACTGGCATGCCCTAACCGTCTATGCCATACCCACTACTCTTCATTAACAGACAGAAGGCACTTCACATTCTGAGCCTCCAACTCAGATAATCTGATCTTATAAATGTTGTTCTTCCTCTTGCTGTTAAACAGAACAGAGCCATCGATCTGACTTACAGCCCGGCAGGACTTTTGATTGAATATAACATCATAACCCTTGTCAGCTAATTGACTTATAGACAATAAGTTATGTGTTAAGCCGTCTACCAATAACACATTATCAATGCATGGACTACTATCTACACAAATAGTACCAGTACCAACAATTTTACCCTTTTCATTTCCTCCAAAGCCAACTTCGCCTCCAGGCTTAAGTTTCAGCTCTCGGAACATACGCCTTTCTCCCGTCATGTGACGCGAGCATCCACTGTCCAGATACCATGATTGGTGTTTCAGTGGAGCTATCAAGGATATCCGCAACATAGATAATCTTGTCCTTAGGTACCCACTTTCTGGGTCCTCTCTTGTTAGTTACCCCAGAGGTTCTGATCACCTTGGGTGTCTCAACATGATATTTTAAAGGAATATTTGCATGATATTTAGTCATAGAGAAGGATCCCTTTTTAAGAGGGTTTTTAGCAACTTTAGCAGGTACAGGATCAGGCAATATGGTACCAGAGGGAACAAAGCATTCATACAAGGATTTAGCTTTAGACACAGAGGGCTCATTTCTAATTGGTTTAGAATAGCCAATGCCATGCATTCCATTTCTGCTTACGCCATAGATCATTGAAGCCATTAAGCTTCTATCCACGCTTTTAGCTAGGAATCTTTGAAAAGACTTTTCATACTTAGATTCATTTCTACAATCAGAGGCATCACAGGCAACAATTTCTTCTAACTTAGCAATCTGGTTCTTAAGCACAGAGTTAGAATTGATCAAGGCATGATTATCATTTTTTAAATCAGAAATAATTTTCTCATGTTCAGAAGGAGTCTTGGAAACAGCAGATAAGTTCTTTTTCAGCTTCTTATGCTTAGACAATAAGGAGTTATACTTATCCATAATATCAGACAATGCATGTTTCAGTTCAGAGGTAGAGAAAGAAGCGAATACCTCATTTTCATCGTCTGAGTTAGGATCTCCTTCTGATTCTGAGTCAGAGTCAACAACTCCCTTTGACTCTGCTTCCTTGTCTTTGACAATAGCCATGAGTCCTTGGACTTCACCATCAGAGTCAACATCCTCTGACTCTGATTCATCAAATGTCACCATCAGACTCTTCTTTGTCTTGAAGTGCTTCTTTGGCTTCTTGTCCTTCTTCAATTTTGGACAGTCACTTTTGTAGTGCCCTGATTCTTTGCACTCAAAACATGTGACTTCCTTAAGTGAGGACTTCTTCTGACCTGAGGATTCAGACTTTCCTCTTGCCTTTCCAGAGCCTTTGTATTTGCTCTGCCTATGCTTCCAGATGCGATTGAGTCTCTTGGAGATCAGAGTCAGCTCATCTTCATCAGAATCTTCTGACGCTTCTTCGGATTCCTCTTCTTCAGCTTGAAGAGCTTTTGACTTCTCAACCTTAGCCTTTTCAGATTTAGATTTCAAGGCTATGGACTTTTTCCTTAGATCTTGCATCTCTGAGCGCTTCAGCTCATGGCATTTCAAAATGCTGATGAGTTCTTCTAAACTCATATTCTCAACGTCTCTCGTGAGCTCTATTGAAGTCACCAAAGGCATCCAACTTTCAGGAAGACACCTGATGACCCTTATGACATGATCTTTTGTTGTGTAGCTCTTGTTGAGAGGTCGTATGCCAGCTACAAGCAACTGAAATCTGGAGAACATTTCTTCAATGGACTCAGTTGGCTCCATGATGAAGGATTCATACTTTTGGATCAAAGACAATGCCTTTGATTCTTTAAATTTCTTGTTTCCTTCATGAGACCTCTTCAGAGATTCGAAAATGCCTTTCGCAAACTCACGATCTGTAATCTTCTGGTACTCTTCATAGGAAATAGCACTTAGAAGAATTGCTCTTGCTTTGTGATGTTGTGAGTACAGCTTCTTTTGATCTGCAGTCATCTCTGACCTTGGGATCTTCTTGCCATCTGCATCAACTGGACGCTCGTAGCCATCCACAATAATAACCCAGAGATCTGCATCGAAACCCAGAAAGAAACTTTCCAGTCTATCTTTCCAATATTCGAACCTTTGACCGTCGAACATAGGAGGCTTTGCATTGTAACCATCTCTTTGAGTTTCACTGGTGGTGGCAGCCATTGTTTTTCACACCAGCCCGGATCACTGAACACTGTTAGGTGTGGTAATCAGAACTTGCGCTCTGATACCAATTGAAGGTATGAAAAACGGTAGAAAGGGGGGGGGGGTTTGAATAACGTTTTCAGTATAAAACTTCCACCTTAAAGATTTTGACAAATCTTTCGAGAACTTAAGTGCTAAAGATAAGAGATAGAAAAGAACACAAGGATTTTATCCTGGTTCACTTGATAAATCACTCAAGCTACTCCAGTCCACCCGTTAAGGTGATTTCTTCCTTCTTAGAATGAAGGCAATCCACTAATCAGGTAAGAGTTACAACTGCACTTGAAACCTACAAGTGACTAACAATTACACTGACTTAGCTCACACTAAGATTCACTCTCTTAGTCTTCTCTAGGATCCGATCAACCTTGATCTCCTAAAGGAACTAAACAAACTGTTTATCAAAGAATTGTTTACAAGAGATTTGCTTCTAAAAAGCTAATAGTAAACTCAATGAATTTCAGATGAAAGAAAACTTAGAAGATTTTGAATATGTCTTGCGTATGTGAATGCTTCTTGCCGTTTCTTTCAGTCTTCAGCCTCTTTATATACTCCAAGGATTAGGGTTGAGCGATGCATGGGAAATGCTACCGTTGGAGGGCAGTTCTGGAAAATCCAGCTTCTGCTGTGGCTGAGAACGTTAGGTAGGTCGTCAGGAAGGTACAGTTGCTTTTGTACTTGGATAGCGACTTGACCTTTAAACCTAGGAGACTTCTGATCAGGGGAATGCTTCATATTGGAACTTGTGAAGCCGGTTGATCAGAGTCAGAGGGAAAGCCCAGATCCTCTGACCATTGTTTCTTCTGATTCTGAACTCAGAGGGAAGAACATGGTCTTCAGAGTATCTTGCTTCTGGACATCAGAGTTTCCACTATTCAGCTTCTGGATCTTCAGAGTCTTCTACACCATCAGAATATCTGAGCCTTCAGTGTTTCTTGGTTATCAGACTTTCTGGATCTTCAGAGCTTCTAGTGACTGAGTCCACATCAGAGTTTGTATAACTTCAGAACTTCTAAAGCTTTTCCACTGTTCATACTGAACATGGTGAATGCGAAAGCGTTGCTTGGGTCACTCTTTATACACAGTGCTTCTGATTTGTGTGAGATTGAGTTGAGGTCAGAGCCTGTAGATAGCACACTCAGAAAAACACGTTAGAGTACCACAATTGTTCATATCAAAAGGTTAACTTGTAATCATCAAAACATAGAGTTGTACTACTAGATCAAAACTTTGATCTTACAAACAATTGTAGAAGAACCAATAATGCCAAGATCAGTAACACCACTGGCTGAAAACCTCAGAGGAGAGACAAGGAAGGAGAAGAAAGGAGGTAATACAAACAAAGCAACAGAAGCAGGGGATAAGCAAATGCAAGAAAGCAGGGGATATACAGCAGAGGACAAGGCAGCAAAGATAGAAAGGCTCAAAAGGGGTTTCCAAATCTTACAATTGTATGAGGTTTCTTTTTTTTTTCAAAAGGGTGTCAGAGGTTAAAAAGTAAAAACCTTCAAATGCACATAATCTAATTATTTAATTCTTCACAATGTAGTACTGAACCTGATGAAGTTGATAGTTTAATTAATTTCGCATTAATCATTTTCACTTCATTTCTGTGTGAACTATTGATGGTTTTGATTATTTATTGTTGTGAAGAAATGAATTAATCTCTGTCAAGTAACGATTGAGGGTGCAATTTGCAGATGGTGGTGGAAGAATGCGAGTATGATTCCGTTGCCGTTACTGCTGCTGATGAAGATATGGTGGTCTCTTTCTTCTCTCTTTCCCTCTCATATTTCACACGCGCACGCGCGTCCCTTTCTGTTAGTGTATCTCTAGGGATCTTGTGCTGTGAGCTTTAACGACCCAACGCCGCATGCACAACCGCACGCATACACCACCCCGAATTAAATAATTAGATTATTTATTTACTTTCGTCGTGTTGAGTAATTAAGTAATTATATTTTATTGTTTTATGTTATTTTCATGACTCGAATCCTATTACGAGTCACGAAAACTATTTATATAATAATTAAGTTCAGATTATGTTTAAGGTTGACACTGTAGTCAGCTTAGTAATAGCACGAGCCATATTCGCACCCGACTATGGTCGAGAGTGTCCGAAAAAGGCTATATCCGCTCCTAGAGCACTGTTTAAGAGAATTTTAGAATTGAAGGGAGAATAAGAACCTCTAGGTATTTTTCCCATGACCAGTGTTTCAATACGAAACTCTGGACTGTACGCTTGTTAGGTTTTGCTTCCCGAAAGTCCGTCGAAGCTAACCTTTAACTTCTCGGGGACTTTAACTAAGACCCTGAATGAAGAGTTTTTCTATTCGGAGCTTCTAACGAACTAAGAATTACACCAAAATTCCAGAAAACCGAAGAGAATTGCACGGAAAATCGAACTTCTCTCAACCAAATCACAATCCACGTAGTCCGGGAATCGAAGTCTACCGTTCCCCACAGACGACGCCAAATGTTCTATCCAAGAACATAGAGATGAGGTACGGTACCCATAGTGAGAGGATCGTGATGTAAGAATCTAGAGAGAGTGAGAGCGTAACCGCTTAGAGAGAGAAAGTAACTGAATTTCAAGTTGTTATTTCTCAAATGAGCTAAGAGTCCCTTACAATTGGTTACCGCTCCCTACTTATACATTCGGGGTTTGGGCTTGGCACCCTTAACTTCTCCTAAAGGGCCAGTTGGGCCTTCCAGGGAAAGGCCCAACGCCCTGGCTGGCGCGTCGCCCCGGGCTGGCACGCCTGGGCGAGGGACCCTAGGGTCTCGCCCAGTCCAATCATATAATTTTAGTAATATAAACTTAACACTAACCCTTTTTTTTAAAACATTTGTGTTTAACTTTACAGTGAAATTGTTTGTTGAAGTAGTGTGACTTAAATTATTTATTTATCAATTTTATTGCACATATCATGTATATAAGAAAAAGAGGTTTGACTCTCATTTCATTTTCCTCATTTTTTTCCTATCTCTCATATTTTTCTATTACGTCATATATTATACCTCTCATGCTTTCTTCTTTTAACAAAAAAATATAATATCTCTCGTTTATCTCTTTTTGTCCTACTCTCACTAAGTGAAGACTGTTTAAAAAAACTAAGTGGAGACAAAATGTAAAGGAAGAATTTTCCTAAAAAAATTAAGCTTTTTTATAGGTAATGTGTTAAATCTTCGCGCCCCTCTCTTAGATTTTTTGGCTCCCCCTAACTATAATTAAGAAATAATTCTTATTTTTAAGAATTAGACTCACATTTGTTGGAGATTGACTAATAAATACCTACTTGGCATTGGCATAAGTGGGAAGAAAAATTTAAAAATTACATTTCTGCTACCTATTTAAAAGTGGTGTTTACTTTGGTACCTTAAGTGAGATAAATGTATGGTACCTAAAATGAGTTGACATAATAAAGACCCATGTATACATGAATTATTAATTGTATTTTTCCGGTAATGTACCTTAAGATAAATGACGTCGATTCGATCGGTGTTAGACCTCTCCCTTGATCGAAACCATGTTGCTCAAGCTCAATGCTAAAATATTATATCAATACGCAAATTAAAAAGTATATTTGAAAAAACAATAAAAAAAATTAAACTAATTAATTCCAATATATTTTGGAAAATTAGTATAAGTTAAATCAACAATATTGGAAATTTGATTTTCGTTATGTTCAATGGATTCTCGATAACTAGTAGTCTAGTACTATGTTAAATCAATAATATCTTTAGTGACTCATGCCCCTGGCTATAAATTCTACCCCTGGTAGACCATCAACTTCTATGATGGCCATCTCAAAAATTGTCTATTTAGGTATTTCCAATCACGTTTTGAATTTTGTCCTGTTTTAGAATTATTGAGGCTTTAATTTGCCAGTACTATCAGTATGAGCTGTTAGAGGTAGCATAATCATTTCTCTTTGTATTTCACTGGGAGTTGTTTGAATGTTTTGATTGCAAAATGTGTCTCTCCCCCATATTTGTCTAGATTACCATCATCACCATCAGTCACGGATTCAGGAATGTTTGGTTGTGGGGGCAATATTACATAAAAACTTTACAAACATTTTTTTTATTCTCTACACGTACAGTCAAATATTTGAGGCTTCATTTATTTTTTTACCAAGTAAGATTTTTGCAAGCAAATTCCTTTTTGAAAACCAATTTTTATTTTATCACACAAGAGGTTATTTAGACTAGAACACGTGATTGTCATAGGTCCAAGTCCTAAAAACACCATCTTGTGTAAAAACTTCAGGTGATCAAACCCTTAGTGCACCCACGTACGCATGCAGAAGTTTTGTGCATCAACTGCCTTTTTTTTTTATATGAATCAAGTAAAATTACATATTTATGTCATGTATATCTTTTTATTTTGAATGTGCACAAAAATGAAAAGCAAAGTGACAAAAAATCTGATAATATGATTAATTTATTTGTAGCTAAATAAAAGAGTATTGAAAAATGGAAACCAAGTGATTTATAGAAGCTATTTTATTTAGCCGTTCGCATGTTACAAATTAAGAAAAGAAAAGAATTATCCAATGTATATAACAAGTAGTTAGAGCATCTCCAACACTTAGCCCAGCTGGAGGGCTTAAGAGCCGGCTCTTATTTTTTCTGTGCGTTGGAGAGAGCCTTCAAGCTCTTAGCTACAGTGCAGGGGCTCTTCTGCAAGAGCTCCTGCTTAATGAGCTCTTATATTAAAAAACTATTATTTTCTCTCACATGCTCCTCATCAACTACTTTCAAAGGGAAGAAACGGTAGAAGAGAAGAAGGAAGAACAACAGATTTGAAATAAACTAACACAAGAACATAACCAAAATCAATTTTTTTTGGAAAAAATCCAAACTTTACAACCAAAATCAAACTGAATGATAAAAAATCAAACTTTTACACTGCAACTGATATTTACATAGGAAAAAAAAAATCTCAGAGCCTTGCATGTTCGATCTGCTTGAAAGGGAGATGATCTGGAGAATAAGGGGCTTTGCATGTGCGAAAAGTGGCTTCCTTTCCCCTGATCTGATCTGGTGGCTCCGATTTGGGTGGTGGTCAGTCGTTTTGGGGGCTTTTGGTGGCGGGGAGGGTTGTTTTGTTGCGGGTCAGTGGCGGTGAGGTGGATTTTGGTTGCGGTGGTGGGTGTTTGGAGGCGGTGAGGTGGATTTTGGCTGTGGTGTTGGGTGTTTCGAGGCGGTGAGGTGGGTTGGGTTTCGGTGGTGGTGAGGTTGCAGTGAGGTGGGTTTTGGTGGGGTTGCAGTGAGGTTGCAGGTAGAAGAGAAGAAGAGAAGAGGGGAGAAGAAGAGAAGAAGAGAAGAGGGGAGAAGAAGAGAAGAGAAGGAGAGAAGAGGGTTTCGAGGAGAAGGGGGAGAAACGGCTAGGGTTAGTACGGGTTTGGGGCTGAAATGGGCTTAAATATAGGGTGACCGGTTGGGCAGGTCACCCTCCCGTTGTGGACCGGTTTCAAACCGGTTTTGACCGGCTAGAGCCGGTTTTTTTACCGTTTTAGGTTGTCTGATCAGTTTGGCCGGTTATCATACCAGTTTTACCGTTTCTCTCCCATTTTCAGCTTTTATACATTATATATAGTGTGCACTTCATCATTTTACACATCAATTTTTACTCCCACAAGTTCTCTCTTGTCCAAAGATTCAAACAAAATTCAAAATGGATCACCATCATTATCAACAATACTATGAATTGTTGGACGATCAAACACTTCCCACCAATGAAAGTTCTCAACCTCTGCCGGTGTTACAACAAGGAAACCAACCTTCACAGGTGTTTCGACCTACGCCGTCATTTCCTCCTCACAACCAAGCGCGTCACACCCGAGGCAATTTTCAAAATTCTCAACACCAAATGTCTCCATATCCACCTCAAAACCAATCGCATAACCCCGGTGGCAATTTTCAAATTTCTCAGCACCAAATGTCTCCATATCCACCTCAAAACCAACCGCATCACCCCGGTGGCAATTTTCAAAATTCTCAATACCAAATGTCTTCATATCCACCTCAAAACCAACCGCCTCACACCGGTGGCAATGTTCATAATTCTCAGTACCAAATGTTTTCATATACATCTCAAAACCAACCACTTCACCTTGATGAAAATTTCACAAATCCACAATACCCCATGCATCCACCACAATACCAATTTCAAAGCCAAGCCCCTCCTACTGGTAGTACTGGTTCAAAAGTCTCTGATACACAATGTGAGGCTACGCCTGATGATACACAACACGAGGGTCTAGATGATATTGATCTTGAAGATGAAGATCAATCTTCTGGAAAGAAACGCACCAGATGGAGGGTTAAAGACGATTTACTTCTTGTTCAATCATGGCTCAACATTTCTAAGGATCCGACGGTGGGAACTGATCAAACAGCATTAAAGTTTTAGGATAGGATCCGCGACCAATTTGAAGAGTACCGTGACTTTGACACTCCTCCGAGGACAGTGAAGATGCTAAAATGTCGTTTTGGAAAGTTGAGTAAAGATATTCAATTCTCTACCGGTTGCTACAACAAAGTTACCAATCCTTGGAAAAGTGGACACTCAGAGAAGGAGATCATGGCTGAGGCGCATGCCCTATTTCAGGTAGACCATAAAAAAGATTTCACACATGAGAATGTATGGCGGATGGTGAAAGATGAACCAAAGTGGAAGGGACAATCAATGAAAACCAATTCAAGGGGACAAAAGAAGTCAGCAGCTGGCGCCGACGGAACATCGACTGACACAAGTGCATCAATTGATTGCGACGAATATGAGGCAACACCACCAACAACCCGCCCGAAGGGCAAAAAGGCAGAGAAGAGAAAGGCCAAAACAACAGATACTGCGTCAAGTACTCTATCTTTTGCTCCTCACCCTGATGTGTTAGCCATGGGGAAGGCTAAAATGGAAATGATGGCAAATTTTAGGGAGATAAGGAACAGAGAACTAGATTTGCAACAAGCTAACCAACAACTGAAACAAAGTGAACTGCAATTGAGATAGGAAGAACTCAAATTTAAGAAGGCGGGAGAACTTTTAGGGCATATATTGATATCCTTACAAGAACACATCTGGAATGAACGATGAGGAGATTGCGTATGCATAACTCACTACGTGCTTTCGCCTTAAGTGAACTAGGAATGTCTTAAATCTTCTTGTGTTTCTTAATGTGTATCAATGATGTAATTTTATTCTTCCAATTTCTTAATGTGTATTGCATCAATGTTGTAATTTTTATTATTCTAGTTTCTTCATGTGTACTGGCATCAATGTTGTAATTTCGTTATTCTAATTTCTTAATTAGTATATTGTCAAAGTCGTAATTTTATCATTCAGATTTCGTAATAAGTACTACGTCAATGTTGGGAATATAGCCGTTGAGGAATATGCGGTTGGGGAATGTAGCCGTTGGGAATATAGACGTTGGGAAATATAGCGTTGGGAAATATAGTCGTTTGGAAATATAGCCGTTGGGAATATAGTCGTTGGGGAATATAGCCGTTGGGAATATAGCCGTTGGGGAATATAGTCGTTGGAATATAGCCGTTGTTTCTCTTATTTATTCATGTAATATTTCATTCATTTCAACATTCAAGAGTTCTTTCGTTCTCTCATCTTGTATTCCTACTATCAAATTACACCAATATTTTCTCATTGTGCCATATAATGACCAAACAATTTACCCGACTGAACATATTTTACAACGAATGTGTGGAGGATTTTATGAATGACACGTTCGTTGAAGATATGGTGCAGCAGGAGATGGAGTTCTATCAACAACAACAACATGCCAACACCGTTAGGCCCAAGAAAACAAGAAGAGTGATAAAGAGAGATCGTGAAGCTGGGAACGAGCGGTTGATGAAGGACTACTTCTCTGAAAATCCTGTATACACGGAAGAGCTTTTCTGATGAAGGTTTCGAATGCGAAAGCATGTGTTCCTCAGAATTGTAGAGGCCCTTGGGTCTTATAACCCGTACTTTTTAATGTCTGTTGATGCAGTTGGAAGACAAGGTCTATCACCATTACAAAAGTGCACCGCCGCTATTCGTATGTTGGCGTATGGATCACCTGCTGATAGTGTTGACGAGTACGTTCGAATTGGTGAAAGTACTGCAATTGAGTGCTTAAAGAATTTTGTAGAAGGTGTGTGTGAAGTATTTGGTGGGTAATACTTGAGGCGTCCGAACGAGGAAGATATGACACGCCTACTTCAATGGGGGAGTCTCGTGGATTTCCAGGTATGTTAGGTTCCATTGATTGTATGCATTGGGAATGGAAGAATTGTCCAGTTGCGTGGAAAGTCAATACACCCGAGGTGATCATGGAAGACCCACAATCATGCTTGAAGCAGTGGCATCACAAGACTTGTGGATTTGGCATGCATTTTTTGGCATTGCAGGCTCAAATAATGACATTACTGTGCTAAACCAATCTCCCGTGTTTAATGAGGTTTTGCGTGGAGCTGCTCCCATGGTGAAATTTAGAGTGAATGAAACAATGTATCACATGGGATACTATCTAGCAGACGGTATCTATCCCGAGTGGGGTACATTTGTGAAGACCATCCCAATGCACAAGGAGAAAAAAAGCAAAAGTTTGCCAAAAGACAAGAAGCAGCAAGAAAGGACGTGGAACGTGCATTCGGAGTGCTCCAATCTCGGTTTGCGATTGTCCGTGGTCCATCACGCTGGTGGCATCCGAATGATATGAAGTCAATAATCTATGCTTGCATCATATTGCATAACATTATTGTTGAAGATGAGCGCAACACGTACAAAGGTAATTTTGTTTATGAGCAGGTCAATAATGACATATCGGATGCTGAAGTATTAAGCGGTCCTATTCCGCTTTTAGAAATATGTTGGAAAGGAGAGCACATCAAATTGAAAAGTCAATCCATCGCCAACTTCAAGCAGACTTGGTGGAGCATATCTGGGAGCTTCCTGAAATCGATAATAATGAAACTTAATCTTCACGCCTTAATGTGTATTTCGTTTCAAATGTATTGTTGTTTATTTTTCATTGTCATGTATTTCCTTTCGTCTTTATTTTGTTAATGTAATGTATTAAGGTATCTCTTAGGGATTGTTGTACTCTTTTTCCTTCACTAGGTATCCCAATTGGGCTTTTCCTAGTAAGGTTTAATGAGGCTCTCTCTCTCAAG